>NC_083234.1:11592233-11599733 GCF_032191835.1 Heteronotia binoei
GGGGGTTGGACTAGATGACCCTAGAGGACCCTTCCGACTCTGATTCTGTGATTCTGTACAAAGAAGAATCAAGTGGCAGTAGAAAATCGATTTACAAAACCACAGAGCAGAGTTTCCCCATCAGAGTGCAGCCCCGCCCCCCTCCCCACAGAGAAAAGCTTCTGAGGGCCAACCTGCAAATGAAAAGGCAGGATCAACAATTGCCTGCACGTGTGCCTTCTCTGTTGTGACCCCCATCTTATGGAAGAGTCTGCCTGAAGAGGCCAGGAAGGCTCCACTAAGACCGGACATATCAGCTCTCATGAGAACAACCTAGCTAAGGGTTGACCGCCTAGATCACCAGTTGGTTATTCCAACCCTTTAATTGCCACCTCCTGACCAGAGAATAGCATCCCTAAGTAACTGTGAGAGACAGAGTTGCCAGCTTTGGGTTGGGAAAAATCTGGAGCAGGGGTGGCCAAACTGTGGCTTAGGAGCAGCTCTTTCATGCATATCATATGGCTCTCGAAGCCCCCACCACTCCGTTGACCAGCTTGGAGAATGCATGTGTCTCTTTAAATTACTTCTCCAAGCCAAGCCAGCTGACTTGGAGAATGCATTTAAAGTTCCTTTCTTTCCACCTCCACTTTCTATTTTCCTTCCTTCCTTCCTTCCTTCCTTCCTTCCTTCCTTCCTTCCTTCCTTCCTTCCTTCCTTCCTTCCTTCCTTCCTTCCTTCCTTCCTTCCTTCCTTCCTCCCTCCCTCCCTCCCTCCCTCCTTCCTTCCTTCCTTCCTTCCTTCCTTCCTTCCTTCCTTCCTTCCTTCCTTCCTTCCTTCCTTCCTTCCAGCTCTCAAACATCTGACATTTATTCTATGTGGCTCTTATGCTCCGGGGTGCAGAGTGGTAAAGCTGCAGTACTGCAGTCCAAACTCTCTGCTCGCAACCTGAGTTCAATCCCGGCGGAAGGTGGGTTCAGGTCGCCGGCTCAAGGTTGACTCAGCCTTCCATCCTTCCAAGGTCGGTCAAATGAGTACCCAGGGTGGTTTGCCATTGCCTTCCCCAGTCTTTTACACTTTCCCCCAGCAAGCTGGGGACTCATTTTACCGACCTCAGAAGGTTGGAAGGCTGAGTCAACTTTGGGCCAGTTACCTGAACCAGCTTTCGCTGGGATTGAACTCAAGTTGTGAGCAGAGAGTTCAGATCACAGTACTACAGTACTGCTGCTTTACCGCTATGTGCCACAGGGCTGCTATGGCAAACCACCTCATAAAAAGTCTGCCGTGAAAACGTTGTGAAAGCAAGGTCACCCCAGAGCCGGAAACGACTAGTGCTTGCATAGGGGGCTACCTTTAACTTTTACTTATGTTGAGCAAGTTTGGCCACCTCTGATCTGGAGTTTCAGGGGTGGAGTCTGTGAAGGGCAGGGTTTGGAGAGGGGTGGGGCCTCAGCAGAAGAAGATATTGGATTTATATCCCGCCCTCCACTCGGAAGAGTCTCAAAGCGGCTCACAATCTCCTTTACCTTCCTTCCCCACAACAGACACCCTGTGAGGTAGGTGGGGCTGGAGAGGGCTCTCACAGCAGCTGCCCTTTCAAGGACAACCTCTGCCAGAGCTATGGCTGACCCAAGGCCATGCTAGCAGCTGCAAATGGAAGAGTGGGGAATCTATTGGAGAGCCAGTTTGGTGTAGTGGTTAAGGGTGCGGACTCTTATCTGGGAGAACTGGGTTTGATTCCCCACTCCTCCACTTGCACCTGCTAGCATGGCCTTGGGTCAGTCATAGCTCTGGCAGAGGTTGTCCTTGAAAGGGCAGCTGCTGTGAGAGCCCTCTCCAGCCCCACCCACCTCACAGGGTGTTTGTTGTGGGGGAGGAAGGTAAAGGAGATTGTGAGCCGCTCTGAGACTCTTCCGAGTGGAGGGCGGGATATAAATCCAATATCTTCTTCTTCTTCTTCAAACCCGGTTCTCTCAGATAAGAGTCCGCACACTTAACCACTACACCAAACTGGCTCTCACAAGGACAGCTCTGCAAGAGCTATGGCTGACCCAAGGCCATTCCAGCAGGTGCAAGTGGAGGAGTGGGGAATCAAACCCGGTTCTCCCAGATAAGAATCCGCATACTTTACCACTACACCAAACTGGCAGGTGTATCACCATAGAGGCCACCCTCCAAAGCAACCGCGTTCTCCAGGGGAACTGATCTCTGGCAAAAAACTGGGACAGCTGGAGATCTCCAGGGGCCACTGGGAAATCTGCAACCTTAGTTGGAGGGCAGATGACAGATGGCCTGATTCGTGCCCTTGCAGCGCCTCTTCAGGGGGAGGGGCACCAATGAGGTCCCCCCCCCCTCCACTCCCTCTGGAATCAACAGAGGTCTGGCCAGGCAGCAACAGCCGTGTTTGGTGAGTGACAGCATGTTGGGGATATTAAAGAGCAGGCGGTTTAATCTTGCAGGTGAAGGCATAAAGAAAGAAATTAATGCCTGAACAAACTCAAATTAGAGATAAGGCATTTAATTGTTAGCGGCGAGGGGGAATTCATCACTGGAACAGGCGAATCGAGGAGGTGACGGCTTCGCCGACATTTGCCGCTTGTGAACGAAGGCTCGCTTCTCTTCAGAGATCCCTCGGCCAGCATGATGCAGATAAAAGCAAGCGAACAAGAATTAATTCGGCGCTGAGCAATTCCATTGACCTCACAACCTGTTAATGGATGGGGGGAAAGCAGGGATCCTACTGAAGCAGAAGAAGAAGTCGACTGCAGGTTTATACCCCGCCCTTCTCCCTGAATCAGAGACTCAGAGTGGCTTACAATCTCCTATATCTCCTCCCCCCCACCACCACAACAGGCATCCTCTGAGGGGTGGGTGGGGCTGACAGAGTGCTCCCGGAAGCTGCCCTTTTAAGGACAACTCCCGCGAAAGCGATGGCTGACCTAAGGCCATTCCAGCAGGTGCAAGTGGAGGAGTGGGGAATCAAACCCGGTTCTCCCAGATAAGAGTCCGCACACTTAACCACTACACCAAGCAGGCCCCAGCTTTCCCAAATTGCGAGGTGTGAGCTTGGGATACCTTCTGTTTAAGGTTGCCAGCCTCCAGGTGGGGCCTGGAGATCTCCCGCTTTTACAACTGATCTCCAGCTGGCAGAGATCAGCTCCCCTGGAGAAAATGGCTGCTTTGGAGGGTGGACTCGACGAGGTTGTACTATGCTGAGGCCCCTCCCCTCCCCAAGCCCCGCCCTCTCCCAGACCAACCCCCAAAGCCTCCAGGTATTTCCAACCCTATTTCTATTGGATATTTTAGTAGAATAAAGCAATGACCCAGCACACACATGCAAATTAGCTAAAGAAAGTTTATTAAAAACATTAGGAAGGGTTACCTGAAAGGATAAAAAACCATACACAGCCTAGCTCCCTAGCTGCATTCTAGTTACTGGTTAGTCCAAGGTGGATTCTCTGTTCACTCGGCTTCATACAAAGAGAGCAGAAAGAAACCCCTAAATGCATACGTGCGAAATAGTAACACACAACTATGAATTGACCACGCTAAAGGTGACTTCATCATGAAAAGGACTTCCCCTTCTGAAGCAGGGATTTCTACTCCACATCTCATAGGTTTTAAGCTGACTAACTACAAATGAGTATGTTAGGGTTGCCAATCCCCAGGTAGGGGCAGGGGATCCCCCAGTTTGGAGGCCCAACCCCCACTTCAGGATCATCAGAAAGCGGGGGGGGGGGGATATGATGGCCAGAACTCCTTTCGGAGTTCAAAAATGCTTGTCACAACCTCGCTCTTGGCTCCACCCCCAGAGTGTTCTGGCTCCACCCCCAAAGTCCCCAGACAATTCTTGAATTGGACTTGGCAACCCTATAGCATATACAGACAAACAGGCGAACTCTTTCACGACTTCAGGAAGTGAACTTACAAATATTCCCAACACCTTCGTTTATATTATGTCTTGGGTTGCCAGCTTCCTAGAGATCATCCAGAATCACAGCAGATCTCTATACTATGGAGATCAGCTCCCCTGGAGAAAATGGCTGCTTCAGAGGGTGGACTCTCTGGCATTATACAGGCTACTGAGGTCCGACCTACCCCTCTTCCAGACCCTGCTCAGGCTCCACCCCTAAATCTCCAGGAATTTCCCAACCCAGAGCTGGTAACCCTAATTACGCTGCAGAGACCATGAAGCTCTTGAATCAGGAGCCTCAAAGGCTGGTCTGAAGCCTGAAGAATGACTAAAGTTCGTGTGCACTCAGAAGTTTGAATTTAAAATAAAATATATTGAAGACCATGTGCGCTCAGAAATCAGAGACCTCCAGGTGAGGCCTGGAGATCTTTTGCTTTTCCAACGGATCTCCAGCTGGCAGGGATCAGCTCCCCTGAAGAAAATGGCTGTTTTGGAGGGTAGATTCAAGGGCATTGGTCTATGCTGAGGCCCCTCCCTGAACCCCGCCATCTCCAGAACCCACCCCCGAAGTCTCCAGGTATTTTCCAACACTGACCTGGCAACCCTGAAGCAGGGGGAAAGGAGGTGCAGGATTGCCCCCTGTGATTAGTGGGCCAAACAACACCTCTTCGTTGGCTGGATTTGGCCTAAACACTATTTGCCTGGCCTCCTCTTCTCTGATTGAGGATTGGTTAAACATAAGGAGCAGAGGTCCACCAGTGGCTATTAGCCACAGCGTATTGTTGGAACTCTGTCTGGGGCAGTGATGCTCTGTATTCTTGGTGCTTGGGGGGGGGGGCACAGTGGAAGGGCTTCTAGTGTCCTGGCCCCACTGATGGACCTCCTGATGGCACCTGGTTTTTTTGGCCACTGTGTGAAACAGTGTTGGACTGGATGGGCCACTGGCCTGATCCAACATGGCTTCTCTTATGTGACACAGAGTGTTGGACTGGATGTGCCATTGGCCTGATCCAACATGGCTACTCTTATGTTCTTATGTGACACAGAGTGTTGGACTGGATGGGCCACTGGCCTGATCCAACAGGGCTTATCTTATGTTCTTATGTGACCCAGAGTGTTGGACCGGATGGGCCATTGGCCTGATCCAACATGGCTTCTCTTATGTTCTTTTGTGACACAGAGTGTTGGACTGGATGGGCCATTGGCCGGATCCAACATGGCTACTCTTATGTTCTTATGTGACACAGAGTGTTGGACTGGATGGGTCATTGGCCTGATCCAACATGGCTCCTCTTATGTTCTTATGTGACACAGAGTGTTGGACTGGATGGGCCGTTGGCCTGATCCAACATGGCTTCTCTTATGTGACACAGAGTGTTGGACTGGATGTGCCATTGGCCTGATCCAACATGGCTACTCTTATGTTCTTATGTGACACAGAGTGTTGGACTGGATGGGCCACTGGCCTGATCCAACATGGCTTCTCTTATGTGACACAGAGTGTTGGACTGGATGGGCCACTGGCCTGATCCAACATGGCTTCTCTTATGTGACACAGAGTGTTGGACTGGATGTGCCATTGGCCTGATCCAACATGGCTACTCTTATGTTCTTATGTGACACAGAGTGTTGGACTGGATGGGCCACTGGCCTGATCCAACAGGGCTTATCTTATGTTCTTATGTGACCCAGAGTGTTGGACCGGATGGGCCATTGGCCTGATCCAACATGGCTTCTCTTATGTTCTTATGTGACACAGAGTGTTGGACTGGATGGGCCATTGGCCGGATCCAACATGGCTACTCTTATGTTCTTATGTGACACAGAGTGTTGGACTGGATGGGCCATTGGCCTGATCCAACATGGCTTCTCTTATGTTCTTATGTGACACAGAGTGTTGGACTGGATGGGCCATTGGCCTGATCCAACATGGCTTCTCTTATGTTCTTATATGACACAGAGTGATGGACTGGATGGGCCACTGGCCTGATCCAACATGGCTTCTCTTATGTTCTTATGATTGACAGGTTTCTAGTGCCTGCTGCACTTCTAGTTCTGACTGGCTGCCTCAGCTCCAAAGATTCACATCAAGGAATCGTTTGAGAAAGCGCCATTAATGTACTGACCCTAAAAGCATAGTCCAAAGGTCTTTCCGTGCACTACAAAGTCCTCTTGTTCCTTGTCGGAAATTCCAGATCCTTCCTTGATGTCACAGAGATGGAATTATATGGGGAATGGGAGACACTTGGTCTGAGGAAGAAAATAACACTCACTAACTTTTCAAGGTTTTCCCCCCACCACCCAGTTCCCTGCACTGCAAGCCTTTCTCCTTGTTACCCAGATGGGACTCGTTCCAAGTGGATGTTTTTGCAAAAGCTCTTAAGGGAGACCAGCATCTCAGGATCAGCATTTCCACCTTCGTTCAATTTCTGTTTTCTTGTATGCTCCCCAGGGGACATCTCCGAGCTTTTACTGGGAAGAAATGGACCATCTAGGAAAAGAACCTTTCTGGAGGTTAAAGGCTTCATGGCCCCCCAAGGAGTGGTGATTTTGTAAAAGAAGGTCTTCAGTAAAATTGATTGTGATTTTGAACAACCTCAAGGGGAGTTTGGATGCCCCCAGAAGAGGCATGAAGAATATGAACAGTATAATTGTTCCACTTTGTCTCTCCAGTTTGGTTTTGCTCTATTGGGGCCCAATAAAGATTTTAGAAGGTACTAAGAGTTCCCCTTCCCAATAGCTGATTACAAAAAAATATTTATCAAACAAACAGGTCAGTCTATACTCAAAGAAATAAATGCATATAAATCTGACATTGCAAACACCAATATTGAAAAATACAGTGGGGGCAATTTATCTTCTGGGCACTCCTTTTTGTTGTTGTTCTAAAAGTTACAGTGTTCTTACAAAATAACTTCAAAGGGAGAATCTAATGTGAAAATGCTGAATTAGAATTCATTAACAAACCCAAGACTATTTACCCTCCCCCTGTCCTGGCATCAACAGGGAGCAGGGATTCCTAACACACTGTAGTTTCTAATATATTGCAGGGATGCTGCGGGGACAAAATGGAGGCGGGGAGAGTTATATACCTGTTTGGGGGGAGGGATGAGAGGTTGAAAGTGATAGATAGGTGCAGGAAGAATGCAATAAATGCCAGAGCCAATGAGAAATGGAGCGTTTTATTTCCCTCTGTGCTTTGTGCCTCATCTCCTCTTTGCCTTGTTTCTCTCGTGGCAGCGCAGAGGCTCCCCGCCCTTCCCACCCTGGCGCTTGAGTTCCACCAGGCCAATTTCTCATCACCATTGTAAAATGCTTCATTAAGAAGGAATTAAGCTGCCCAGCTTTTTGAGAATCCAGGAGCTACAAAATCTGCTCTCCCAGCTCTGCAGTATTTTGCCTGCTCCCCATTTGAATGAAACTCCTGGCCCATCTCGCCTTCCAGAGAAGGTGCTTTTCCAGATCGTTGGCTCTGCCTAATCTTTCTAATTCCACGGCGGAAATAAAATGATTCCAGAACTCAGCAGGGTTCTGGGCTGAAGGCCAGGCTTATCTTTGGGGCAGACAGCTTATGGTCAGGCAGAAGTGCCCCCAACCATGTGCAGAGCGCA
>NC_083234.1:11604733-11692499 GCF_032191835.1 Heteronotia binoei
TCTCTTTTCAAAACACCCTAGAAGCTTCAAAAAAGTTGGAGCAGGGGATCCAATTCTATGAGCCCCAAAAGAAGGTGCCCCTATCCTTCATGATTTCCAATGGAGGTGAGGCATTGAAAAGGTGTGCGGTCCCTTTCGACGCGGTGGCCAGAACTCCCTTTGGAGTTCAATTATGCTTGCCACAACCTTGCTCCTGGCTCCACCCCCAAAGTCCCCCAGACATTTCTTGAATTGGACCCGGCAACTCTATGTGCGTGTGTGCAATGACGTCTCCCTACTTTTTAAAAAAACAGTGAATGACTTTCTGTGGAAAGCTCCACAGAGCTTTCTTGCAGTTTGGAGAACTCAGTAATGATTATGCCCCCCCCCTTTTTTTTTTTGCCACTGTCAGGTCATTGGGGAGGGTTTTCTTCAACCGCTGCAGTCCCCTCAGGCGTTTTTGTCTTAATCCCGGATATGCAGTCTCCGATTCCATTAACCCCGTTCTGCAAATAACGCTGAAGTGGGATGCAGATGTTGACTCTGAAAGAAATGGGGACAGGGAAGGGGGAAGAGGCTTCAGGGTTAGAAGGTTGTATAGCTCTGTGTGTGTGAGCGTGCGTGTGCATGCACTAGGGTTGCCAATCCCCAGGTGGAGGCAGGGGATCCCCTGTCTTGGACGTCCTCCCCCCGCTTTGGGGTCATCAGAAAGCAGGGGAGGGATGTCTGCTGGACGCTCCATTATTCCCTCTGGCAGGGGTGTCGAACTCATTTGTTATGAAGGCCGGATCTTCTTCAACCAAAGGGTGATTAACATGTGGAATTCACTGCCACAGGAGGTGGTGGCGGCCACAAGCATGGCCACCTTCAAGAGGGGTTTAGATAAAAATATGGAGCACAGGTCAATCAGTGGCTATTAGCCACAGTGTGTGTGTATATATAAAAAATTTTGCCACTGTGTGTCACAGAGTGTTGGACTGGATGGGGCATTGGCCTGATCCAACATGGCTTCTCTTATGTTCTTATGTGACACAGAGTGTTGGACTGGATGGGCCATTGGCCTGATCCAACATGGCTTCTCTTATGTTCTTATGTGACACAGAGTGTTGGACTGGAGGGGCCATTGGCCTGATCCAACATGGCTTCTCTTATGTTCTTATGTGACACAGAGTGTTGGACTGGATGGGCCATTGGCCTGATCCAACATGGCTTCTCTTATGTTGTTATGTGACAAAGAGTGTTGGACTGGATGGGCCATTGGCCTGATCCAACAGGGCTTCTCTTATGTTCTTATGTGACACAGAGTGTTGGACTGGATGGGGCATTGGCCTGATCCAACATGGCTTCTCTTATGTTCTTATGTGACACAGAGTGCTGGACTGGATGGGGCATTGGCCTGATCCAATATGGCTTCTCTTATGTTCTTATGTGACACAGAGTGTTGGACTGGATGGGGCATTGGCCTGATCCAATATGGCTTCTCTTATGTTCTTATATGACACAGAGTGTTGGACTGGATGGGGCATTGGCCTGATCCAACATGGCTTCTCTTATGTTCTTATATGACACAGAGTGTTGGACTGGATGGGGCGTTGGCCTGATCCAATATGGCTTCTCTTATGTTCTTATGTGACACAGAGTGTTGGACTGGATGGGGCATTGGCCTGATCCAACATGGCTTCTCTTATGTTCTTATGTGACACAGAGTGTTGGACTGGAGAGGCCATTGGCCCGATCCAACATGGCTTCTCTGATGTTCTTATGTGACACAGAGTGTTGGACTGGATGGGCCATTTGGCCTGATCCAACATGGCTTCTCTTATGTGACACAGAGTTTTGGACTGGATGGGCCATTGGCCTGATCCAACATGGCTTCTCTTATGTTCTTATGTGACACAGAGTGTTGGACTGGGTGGGCCATTGGCCTGATCCAACATGGCTTCTCTTATGTTCTTATGTGACACAGAGTGCTGGACTGGATGGGGCGTTGGCCTGATCCAACATGGCTTCTCTTATGTTCTTATATGACACAGAGTGTTGGACTGGATGGGCCACTGGCCTGATCCAACATGGCTTCTCTTATGTTCTTCTGTGACACAGAGTGTTGGACTGGATGGGCCACTGGCCTGATCCAACATGCCTTCTCTTATGTTCTTATGTGACACAGAGTGTTGGACTGGATGGGCCATTGGCCTGATCCAACATGGCTTCTCTTATGTTCTTATGTGACACAAAGTGTTGGACTGGATGGGCCGTTGGCCTGATCCAACATGGCTTCTCTTATGTTCTTATGTGACACAGAGTGCTGGACTGGATGGGGCGTTGGCCTGATCCAACATGGCTTCTCTTATGTTCTTATGTGACACAGAGTGTTGGACTGGATGGACCACTGGCCTGATCCAATATGGCTTCTCTTATGTTCTTATAAATGAGACCTTGTTGGGCCGGATCATGTCAGGTTGGGCCGAGCCATCTTGGGCTTGGCCATGTGCGTACCTATTTAAGATTAGGTAGCAGAGATATAAATTTTATAAAGAAGAAAGACAAACACACACACACATATATATATTTACACAATTTAAAACATGCTTAAAACGTTAGCACTCATTGGTCTTAAAGATGTTTTCTTTGTCTTTCTCTCATGGGATCCAGAGAATGGGGCAAAGGAAGCTCTGGCTCTTTCCTTCTTTCCCCAGGGGACTGGGGGGGGAGCCTCAGCCAATAGAAGGAAGACTGACTTGGCTCATTATGGGACTTGGCTCATGGGACTGGAAGATCCTGGCAAAGCAAGCTCTGCCTCTCCCCTTTCCTCCCCAAGGAAGGAGTCTCAGTCAATGGAGAAAACAGAGGTTTTGCTCTGTAGTTCCTGTGTGATTGAGCAAGCCATGAAAAGCAAGTTGTTATGCAGAAGGAAGCAAGAGAGAGGGAGAAGGAAGCAGATGACAGCCAGTTGCTCAGGGGCCTGATAAGAGCTCTCCGGGGGCCTGTTTTGGCCCCCAAACTTCATGTTTGGCACCCCTGCCCTATGGCGACCAACCCCCATAGGGTATAATGGAGAATTGATCCACAGGTATCTGGGGCTTAGGGGGTGCTGTATTTTGCGGTAGAGGCACCAAATTTTCAGCATAGCATCCAACGCCTCTCCTCAAAACACCCTCCAAGTTTCAAAAGAATTGGATCAGGGGGTCCAGTTCTATGAGCCCCAAAAGAAGGTGACCCTATCCTTCATAATTTCCAATGGAGGGAAGGCATTTAAAAGGTATGCAGTCCCTTTAAATGTGATAGCCAGAACTCCCTTTGGAGTTCAGTTGTGCTTGTCAGAACCTTGCTTCTGGTTCCACCCCAATGTCTCCTGGCTCCACCCCCAAAGTCCCCAGATATTTCTTGAATTGGACTTGACAACCCCAACATGTGCTAATGCTAGGGTTTCCAGCCTCTGGAGGGGGGCGGGGGCATGCTAGAAATCTCCTTGAATTGCAACTGATCTCCAGACTATAGAAATCGCTTCTGGAGAAAATGGCTGCTTTGTGGCATTGTACCCTACTGAGATCTCTTCCCAGCAGGGACGGCTCTGCCACAAGGCAAGCTAGGTGACTGCCTAGAGCACAGTCCTTCCGGGGACACCAAATTGGGTGCTCCCCCTTGTGACTCAGTGATGTTATCAGTGTAGGGGAGCACCAGAATTTAACCTTCCCTGAGGTGCCAGTCAGACTAGGATCCACCCTGCTTCCCATGCTCCACCCACAAAATCTCCAGATGTTTCCTGCCCCAGAGTTGGCAACACTAGTGCATGTACACACCAACAGCGAGTATCCATTTAAAGCGGCTGTATGCAAACCACATGAACGCAAACTGATTATTTCAGAGAGCGGAAGCCCAATTCCCACAAACAAACAAGTCATTTTTTTTAATTTATCGTTTGATTTATTTACATTGTCTTTATCCCCCTTTTTTTTTTCCTGTAAAGAAAAGAAAAAAAGTCAAAGCAGCGTTTAATCATCAAATGAAAATATTAAGACTCGCTGGGCAGAAGAAAACCACCACAACGTTAGATCAACAGAGCCATAAATCAGGGGAGGATAAAGGGACAGCGGAATGAATGGGACAATTAAAACGAAAACAGAACCGCTGCTTTCAAAGGGCAGCAGAAACAAACGCATTCGGTGCAGAATGCTAACAAAAAAGAGTGTTCCGGTGCCACTGAGAAAATCCCATTCTCGGTAGCAGAGGAGAGCTGCAGCCTACAAGATGCCTCGTCTTGCAATGTCTCTGTGTGTAAAGTGCTGTCAATGGGCAGCCAAATTATGACAACCCCAGCATGGGGCTTCCAAGGCAAGGGAGAAGAAGTAGGCGGTTTGCCATTGCCTGTCTCTGCAGAGCCTTCCTTGGTGGTCTCCCTTCCAGTGACTGACCCTACTTAGCTACTTAGCTTCCAACTTCTGGTGACCTCAGTAAGGGGCTTTCAAGGCAAGGGAGAAGAAGCAGAGGTGGTTCACCATTGCCTGCCTCTGCAGAACCTTCTTTGGTGGTCTCTCTTCCAAGGACTGACTCTACGTAGTTTCCAACTTATGGCAACACTAGCAAGGCAAGAGAGAAGCAGAGGGGGTCTGCCATTGCCTGCCTCTGCAGAGCCTTCCTTGGTGGTCTCCCTTCCAGTGGCTGATCCTGCTTAGCTTCCAACTTCTGGTGACTCCAGCAAGGGGCTTCCAGGGCAAGGGAGAAGAAGCAGAGGTGGTTTGCTGGTGCCTGCCTCTGCAGAGCCTTCCTTGGTGGTCTCCCTTCCAGTGACTGACCCTACTTAGCTTCCAACTTCTGATGACCTCAGTAAGGGGCTTTCAAGGCAAGGGAGAAGAAGCAGAGGTGGTTCACCATTGCCTGCTTCTGCAGAGCCTTCTTTGGTGGTCTCTCTTCCAAGGACTGATTCTGCTTAGTTTCCAACCTAAGGCAACACCAGCAAGGGGCTTTCAAGGCAAGAGAGAAGCAGAGGTGGTCTGCCATTGCCTGCCTCTGCAGAGCCTTCCTTGGTGGTCTCCCTTCCAGTGACTGATCCTGCTTAGCTTCCAGCTTCTGGTGACTCCAGCAAGGGGCTTCCAAGGCAAGGGAGAAGAAGCAGAGGTGGTTTGCTGTTGCCTGCCTCTGCAGAGCCTTCCTTGGTGGTCTCCCTTTCAAGTATAGACCCTACATAGCTCTCAAGATCTTACCGGATAAGACTATACCATGCTGCCTTCCCTTCCCTTGCAATACTTACCTTCCTTTTTCTTAAGTTTTGCATAGAAATGTCACAATTGTTCCCATATGTTCCTCTTTTAGGTTTCCCCATTTGCCAACTGGGGGGGCAGGACATCCCCCACTGTTGGGGTTTACATATACCTTTAGCAGAGTAACGTGGAGATAACCACAAAAAGCAGCCAGGCACACGGTTTAGCTTAAGAATAAAAGTAGCTTACTTTTCTAATGAGGAAAAAGGTATGACTGGGATTTCTAGAAAACAAAGAAGGATTCGATATCCTTTCTACCTTCTAGACTACATCTTGACTCTCTTGAGTCCTAACTTCAACTGCATGGAGATCTAAGGGCTTAACACGAAGGGCTATAAAACTGACCAAATGGTTTCCCTCAGACCACCACCCAGATATATGGATTAGCCTATTAGGGCTCTCCCTCAGTGGTCACTATGCATATTGACACCTAGCCTTGGAGGGAGGTACGTGCAGACATTCTCATTGGCTCGACCTACTCACTGGCTAAACATCAGCATGCATACACAAACACTTAATTAACTCATGACAACAGGAAGTGAAATTGCATCAGAAACCCAACACCCGCCCCCCCCTCCCAACTCCTGTTGCCCACTGGGACTGGGATGACCTCCAGCCACTTAGTGTAAGCATCCACCGAGATAAAGAATATTTGCCCCTGGTATGGCCCCGCAAAGTCTAAGTGTAGCCAGGACCACGGCACCCGATTGGATTCCCAGCTGTGAACGCTGGCGCCGGGCAGATTCAGTGGGACTCTTGGCAGGGTGGGCACCTCCTAACCCCTCAATCTCTTCATCCTTTCCCAGCCACCAAACATAGCTCCACGCCAGAGCTTATACGGACTATCCCCGGATGCGTTTTGTGCAAGGCTTCGAGCACTTGCTTCCGGAGTGGGGGAGGGACCACCACTCTGCTGCCCCTTTGTGTAAGGAGAGTTCTTCCTGGTGGGAAACAAACGGTCTGAATGCAGCATCCAATTTGCCCGTGGACCTGCTGCAACAGGATCTGCGGTGTCTGGTAGTCTGGGGAGAGTAGGCCGAGCAATGGCTTGTGGTCTGTGGCAATCGTGAAGCGCCTACCATACAGGTAGTCGCTGAATTTGTATACGCCCGCCACGATTGCTAATGCCTCTTTATCTATTTGGGTGTAGTTGCGCTCAGCCTGGGTCAAAGTGTGAGAGTAAGAGACCACGGGGACTTCTCTCCTGTCTGGGAGTTGGTGGCCCAGGACGACGCCCACTCCGTAAAGGGAAGCATCGCAAGCTAAAATCACAGGGAGGAACTCATCAAAATGGTGGAGTACCTCATTTGAAACCAAGATGTCCTTGACCGCCTGGAAAGCCACGGCCAGTTTTCTCCCCAGACCCATGGGGCGCCTTTATCTAGGAGTCTGCATAGGGATTCAGCCAGGGCTGCTTTGTGGGGCAAGAATGAGTGGTAAAAGCTCAGGAGTCCCAAAAAACTTTGTAGCTCCGCCCTGCAAATGGAGACCGGGGCCTGTACTATCACCCTGGTCTTGTCGGCCATTGGGTGAATTCCCACAGCGTCCACCGCAAACCCCAGGAACTCCACCCTTGGCACCCCAAGCGAGCACTTCTCCTGCTTCACTTTGAGACCCACATTCTGGAAACGGCAGAGCACCTCTCGAAGGCTTCAGCAGAACTCATCGGCGTCGGGTGCTGCTATCAAAACATCATCGAAAAAGGGTTGTACTCTGGGAATCCCTTTAAGTAGAGAGTCGATTAAGCTTTGGAAAATTCCTGGAGCCACACTGACCCCAAATTGTAGCCTCCGGTCCTTGAAAGCCCCCCGGTGCATAACGATGGTCTGAGCCTCAGCCGTTTGCTCATCCACCAGAAGTTGTTGGTATGCTTGGGCCAAATCCAACATCCTGAAAATCTTGGAACCGGCCAGGGAGGCGAGGACATGACTGACCACCAGGACGGGGTATGGGTGGTCCTGTAGTGCTTTATTAATTGTGCATTTGTAGTCTGCACAGAGGCACATGTCCCCGTTTGGCTTGACTGGAGTGACTATGGGGGTTTCCCAAGTGGTTTGAGAGATGGGCTCTAGCACCCCCTGAGCCACAAGGTAGTCCAGTTCGGCTTCGATTTTTGGCTTAAGTGCAAATGGAACCCGCCGAGCCTTCAGCCTTAAGGGCCAAACTGTGGGGTCCAGCTGCAGCATTATAGGTGGTCCCTTGTACATTCCCAGAGCCCCATCAAATACTTCCGGGAACTCCCGGCACACTTGGTCGAAATTGTGGGCCTGTATGTGGTCCGTCCCTACAATTTTGATACCCAGGGGCTTAAACTAAGCCAATCCCAATAGGGTGGTGAGCCAGCGCTTCACCACAAGAATGTCCAGGGCCCCTTTAAAATTTTTGAACTCCACCCTAACTCTGGCCCACCCCATGATCTGCACTAGATTCTTTTGAAAGTCCCACAATATGAACTCCGCGGGCTGCAGGGCCAGGTGGTTGTAGGGCAGAGGGTCTCCTCCGAAATAATGGAGATGGAGGATCCCATGTCCAATTCCATCAGGCAGGGACCCCCCTCGATCAAAACCTGCACTTTGACCTTGTCGGGGTATCCTGGGGCAAGTTCATTACCTGGATGCTGTTTGCGGCCATCGTGTGTGCATCTGTCGAGTCATGGTGTGCAGACTGGGGCCTCCTGTTGAGTCTGGCCCTGTAAGCTCCAGCAATGTGGCCCACTTTTCCACAGCTTCTGCAGTCCGCGTTATGGTAGGGGCAGTCTCAGCGCTCGTGTGGGTCCCCATAGCTGACACACTTGGTGCTCGATTTCTCCGCTGCCTGTCATCGGTTTGGTGTTTTCAGCCCACTGCGTGGTTGGCGGCAAAGCTGATGTGCCCCTTCTTCATCGGAGCCGTCCGAGACTGAGGCAGCAGCGGCCTGGTTTGCGGAAGGGCTGGTGTGCGTCTGTTCAAAGGCGGTTGCCTGTCGGAGTGCTTTCACGAGGTCGATGTCTTTGTCCTCGTATGCTAGCAACTTTCGGTGCATTTTCTCCTCCCGGACGCCAACCGCGAAACGGTCCAGCAGGATCTCTTCCAGGTCCCCCGTGAAATCGCATCTCAGGGCTAATCCATGGAGCTCTGCAAGATACTCGGCGGCGGACTCAGCTTGCCTCTGCTGTCTCATGTAGAACGTGTGCCTGCGTGTGAGACGGGATAGCTGTGGTGCCATGTGGTTCATCATCGCCTTGACCAGCTGGTCGTAGGTTGCCCCTGCAAGGGTGATTGGCACGATGAGTCGCTTCATCAGCTGGGTGGTCTCCACCCTGCACGAACTCAGGAGAAATGCCTTCTTCTCTGCCACTGCCTCCATTTTGTGCAGCTGTATGTAGTAGTTGGTCTGGTCCACCCATGATTCTCTTAAGTCGGGCCGGGTGACATCGAATGCCCATAGGGTTTGTCCGGGAGCAGTAGCCATGACCTTGGCCGCTGGAACACTAGAGCTCGGATCGCAGGGCTTGCGGGCAGCTGGAGGCTGCTCTCTACTCACCGGTATCCCACCTTCATCGCCAGTGTAATGTACCGATATCAGAGACGTTCAGATGGCAACATGCTTTATTAGCGAGTACTTCACAAGACAACGCGGCGGGTCCGGGTCCCCTGTTATATACATTTCCCGGAACAGCCTTCTTCCTGGTCAGGTCCAATTCTGGCCAGTTAAACTTCCTGCCACTGATCATCATAGGCGGGCTGCATTCGTCCCTTCCGAGCACCACCCACAGGTGCGCTGTGCTGTACTTTCCGGGACAAACACCAGACACAACACTTTCCTTCTATCCGGTGCTTTTTTTTTTTGTAGTAGGAACTCCTTTGTATATTAGGCCCCACACCCCAGACGTAGCCAATCCTCCAAGGGCTTACAGTAGGTCCTGTACTAAGAGCCCTGTAAGCTCTTGGAGGATTGGCTACCTCAAGGGGGTGTGGTCTAATATGCAAAGGAGTTGTTGCTACAAAAAAAGCCCTGCTCCAAAGCACCCATGTTCTCCAGGCTGGATATGAACCTGGAGGCTGGCATCCCTAGCTCCAGGATATATCAAAAGCGCTGCAAATCCAGGCCCTGTGTTTGCTCTTCAGTGAGTCAGGAAAGGCAGAGGTCAGCCAGTAGGGAATTCTTCGTGGCACGTCTGTAGGAGTAACGGAGAAGTTGCTGTGGACTCTGCATGACTTGGGACCCCCGCAGAGCGGAAGTTTATTCCCCGTTGCTCTCAGAATGAGGACAACCAGCATCCTCATGGACTGGCCCCCCTGCAGCGTTCTTGCGGGGATTATTTTGGTCTATCTCATTTCAGGACATGGTAACTCATAAATAAAGCCGCAGATTTAAAGCAGGACGGAAATCTTATTTGAAAGGATTTGCGTTCTCTTTCATTTCTGAGGTCCCCCCCCCCCTTTCCCTCCCCAAATGTATTTCTTTTATTAACAAGTCTATTCAATCAGGACTGGGACTTCAGCTGCTCGGAGCTTCAAAGGTTCGTTTTTCTGAGCTATTGGTTGTCTAGATCTTTTTTTCTTGTCAAACTCCTCCTCCTCCTCTTGGATTGTTGCTGTGTATTTTTCCCCTCGCTCTCAGCACATTCTAATCAGTACACTTTTTCATCAGATGCTGACTTTTCCCTTCCTGTTATGCTAAAAAGAGTTTTATACAGTGATGGGTGGTAGGCTGCGGAAGGAGGAAGAAACAGCTTTTCTGGCATTTTAAATCAGGAAATCTCCAAAATACTCCTAAGCCAACTTCCACCCCAGATTTTGGAGTTCTGAGTAGATTCAGTTCACTTCCTTCACTTCTTGTTCAGGCATCGTTTCAGGAGGCGGCCATGTTGGTCTGAAGTACAACGGCAAATCTGAGTCCAGTAGCACTTTAGAGAGCGACAAAAAATTAAGGCCCTGACAAAAATTAAGGTATGAGCCTTAATTTTTGTCAGGGCTACCTGACTGTCAGTTGTTAGATGGAGCTGCTGGTCTCTTTAGATCAGGGGTGTCAAACTCATTTGTTATGAGGACCAGATCTGACATAAATGAGACATTGTCGGGCTGGGCCACGTGTGTCATGAAATGTGATGCCCGGTAGCGGACACTGACGAACACAATTAAAGCTTTTTTTCAAAACATAAAACATGCATAAAACATTAGCACTCTTGCAATATTTCATCTTATTCCTGACAACTGACACCTCTTGTTCTGAATCATTGCATCAAAAAACGGGATACAATGTCTGTGCTGTAGCAATCTTGAGTATGCTGTTCAGGTGTTGTTCAGGTGTGTATCTGCAAGTTGAAAACGGACTTTTGATTTGCTCATGGGCCTGATAGGACCCCTCTGGGGGCCTCATCCAGCCCCTGGGCCACATGTTTGACACCCCTGCTTTAGATCTTAAAGAGGAGGGGACACCAACAGGGCCAGCATCTTCTCTCTCCATCCCTCCCTTCGTGTCAAGAAAGAAAGGAAGGTAAAGGAAGGAGCCATTAGGAGAAGGGGGAAATAACAAGCTTCCCAGCCTTCTCCAGCACTCAAAATCACAGAGAAGTATCAGCGGCCATTATAAGAAGGTCAAAAAATTAAAAATTAATTAAATGAAAACTGGACATTGAAAAATAGCAGAGCTGGCAGATATTGTCACTAAAAGGTTAAATCTATTGGACTATATATTTAGAATCAAGTTTGGTATTGTTTTGGAGAAAAAAGGAAAAAACTTTTTTAAAGGACAGAAAAACCGTGGTGGCCATTTTAAGTAAAAAAAAAATTTTTTTAATTAATATCTTGACCTAGGAACTTCAGGGAATGGAGATCTCGGGCTTCTGTAAAAGGGCATGTTTTAATCTACAGGACTGTGTATTTAAAATTTGAATCTGAGAGGCCAGCTTTTGAACCTATTTAAAGCAATAGGTCAACAGTGATGTCGGAGCAAAGATTAGCAGCAAAGCAGATGCGAACGAGGGCTGGGTCACTTGAAGAAGAAAAAATGGCCAAATTTAAAACTGACAGGGCTGAGATTGCAGGATGGCAAGAAGCAATGGAAGCAAGATCGGCCAAGATAATTAGAGAAACAAAAACAAAACTAAAAAGAGAACTAAAAAAAAGATATTGAGTCCCGTGCAGAAGAAGTTAAAAAAGACATTGAAGATCTCAGAAAAGACACACAAGCAGCTCTACAGAAAGTGTAGAAGGTGGAGGAAAAAGTGAAAGACCTCGATACAAGAATGGATAAAATAGATTCCACTATGCAAAAAATGCAGGAGAAAGCATTATTAGCTGACTGTAGATTAATGGAGAATCAAATACAGTTAAGAGGGGTGCCTGCATCTATGACTACTGACATGTTTGACACCCCTGCTTTAGATCTTAAAGAGAAGGGGACACCAACAGGGCCAGCTTCTCTCTCCACCCCTCCCTTCCTGTTCCTGGTACTTGGGGGGGGGGTCCTGAATTTGGAGGACCTGAAGAATGTAATTAAAAAAAAAAAATCCTGCAATCGTAAGGAGCAGGGCTTTTTTTTTTTTTAGCAGAAACACACAGAAATGCAGTTCCAGCTGGCTTGGTGCCAGGGGGTGTGGTCTAATATGCAAATGAGTTCCTGCTGCAAAAAAGCCCTGTGTGAAACAATGGTGAAGTCAGGGAGTGTGGCCTAATATGCAAATGAGTTCCTGCTGGGTTTTTTCTACCCCAAAAAAAGGCCTGGTAAGGAGTACTGGAACAGAGAAAAGCATGCCCTCCCCTGAGTCTAGATCTAATATTAGTACGAATTTTTTTACACTTGTAGCCTCAAACATGCACAAAGGAAAGAACTTCAAGGGTAAAGAAATCCACTAACGTGAATGCTTGTCTCAGAATGTTCAATGTTTCTATCCACTCCGACAACATCCTCATCGTACACCATTCTTGGGTTTTAGAAGCAGATTGGCAAACAACATTAACGGGAGTCTTCCAAGGAAGAATGCGGGCTCCGGAGCATTTAATTTCCCTTTGAAACACTCCATTTTTTAATATTTAATAGATTCACCTTCTGGCCTCTGGACGCCTGCACACAAGAGCCCCGCAGAAATGGAAATTTCCCCGCTGATTGCTTCGCTGTCCTGAAATTTAGATTTCATAAAAACTAATCATCTTCATTAGCATAATTTGGGCGGACTCATTCTGTATCTTGGTGACACGGTTGATTATTTATGGGGCCCAGCAGCTGATTACAATTAACTTTGATTAATGGAAGGGCTTCATAAAAAGGACCCAGCGACAACAGAGAACCCCCTTTTTCTTCCTACCTCGGCCGTAATTTATAATGCAAATCAGGGTGAGTGGGGGAGAGGAATATAAATCATACCAGATCATAAAACATGAAAGGGAAGCACAAAGGGGGCAAGAAATAAATATTTCGTGGGGGCCTCGCCAGCCACCAGTGACATCTGGTGATTCTGCACTTCCCATTTAAAAGGCCGAGCGATGCTGAGCCACACCTGCCGATCCGTTCCTGCATCTTGTTTGCTTTCTCTTGCTCTCCTCTCCTGCTTGGAACAATGCAGAATGCAAAGCTAAAATTACAAGGGAGGGGGGAGGTTGAGCGAGTGCCTTTAATTTATGTAGATGTATGCGCAATGCCAGTATTTCTGTGGGTGGGAAGATGGTGGAAGAGAAATTGTTCTAGGAGGGGCCGAAAATAAACAGATGGTTCAGTCTCTGGGGGGTTTTACCCCTGTGAGCAGATCTTCAGCCTTGCTAAGTGAGACAAATATTTGCAAGAACTCTGAATTCAGGAGAGATCAAAAGAGCCAAGAGCAGGGCATCTGAAGAGCCGGGTGGTATCCACAAGGTGCTATGGCCAGGCTACCAACCAACAGACACATGCATACACACACTTTCTCCTGACTACTGCAGAAGATCTAACTTTCCCTTCCAAGCTCCGGAGCAGATCTCACCATGAGGCTTGATATTTCTTCAGGGAAGATGCCAAAGGGGGAGGGGGGTCAGAAAAAGATTGGCTTGTAGCGCACTCATTCTCCTCTATACATTTGACACCCTCCATCAGTTGTAGGTTGGGAAATATGTGGAGATTTGGGGATGGGGTGGAACCTCGGGAAGGTAGTTGCAACTTACCAGAGATGATCAAGACGGGTAGCCCTGTTAGTCTGTTTGTAGCAGTAGGAGGAAGAAGAAGAAGAAGAAGAAGAAGAAGAAGAAGAAGAAGAAGAAGAAGAAGAAGAAGAAGAAGAAGAAGAAGAAGAAGAAGAAGAAGAAGAAGAAGAAGAAGAATTTCTGTCACCTGGAGATCACTAGTAATAGCAAGAAATTTCCAGGTACCACATAGAGGTTGGCAACCCTAACCGATCCCCAGGCAACAGGGATCAGTTCACCCGGAGAAAATGGATCCTGTCCATGTTTTTGTGTCATTATTTTATGACATAAAGGTCTTGAAAACTGGTGAAAATTAGTGGATTGGAAGGTAGACTCTGCAGCTTTCTATCCTGCTTTGGTCCCTCCCCTCCCCAAACCCCACCCTCCTCAGTCTCCACCCTCCAGTGTCCAGGTCTTTCCCAACCCAGAGCTGCGAACCCTAGCTAAGAGCCCTTTAGCTCATCCCTCCGGTCCTACCCAGGCATTAAATACCTGAAAGAAGGGGCAAAGGAGACAAATTTAGCCCAGATGGAATTGTGCCACTGCCAGCTTGTCACTAACGAGTTCTTCTTCACTTTCCTACTCCACTCAACTGGCTGGAAGCTACAAGGTAAGAAATGTCATGGAGAGACACATTTAAAACCTCTCCACAGTTTGATCTGTGTAAGAAGCAGGATGAGATGGTGGAATCCCGGGAGGGATTCTGAGCCTGTGAATCTGCCTTCCTCTAACTTAGACAGAGTTACCCATGGTCAGTATTGTCTATCCCAGGGGCAGCCAAACTTGCTTAACATAAGAGTCGCATAGAATAAATGTTAGATGTTTGAGAGGAAGGAAGGAAGGAATCATAGAGTTGGAAGGGACCTCCAGGATCATCTCTAGTCCAACCCCCTGAACAAGGCAGGAAATTCACAAATACCTCCCCCCAGGGGTGGAATTCTAGCAGGAGCTGCTTTGCAAATTAATAACACCCCTGCCTCCCCCTAAAATCACAGGATCCACATCGCTTGCCAAGAGATAAATGATCCAATATTGGAAAGTTAATTCATTCATTCAATAAATTCATTCTATTGGAAAGTTACCTAGAAACCCATGGTTTCTTTAGACCAGGGATGGCCAAACTTGCTTAACATAAAAGCCACGGAGAATAAACATCAGGAAGGAAGGAAGGAAGGAAGGAAGGAAGGAAGGAAGGAAGGAAGGAAGGAAGGAAGGAAGGAAGGAAGGAAGGAAGGAAGGAAGGAAGGAAGGAAGGAAGATGGGGAGAGGGAGGTGGAAAGAAAGCAACTCTAAGTTTAAATGCCAGCTGGCAGCTTGGAGAAGTGATTTAAAGAGACAAGTACCTGGAAGTGGGGGCTTTGAGAGCCACACATTATGTGTGAATGAGCCACATGTGGCTTTAAACCACAGTTTAGCCACTCCTGGTCTATCCTGTCTGGCCAAACTTCTCCAGAGCCTCAGACAGGTCTTTTGTAACAGCTACTACCTGAACCATATACACACAATATGCCTCACTTTTGCACATTATACATGCACAATGTTTATTGACTGGGGCACAATGAAAATGGGGGGGGGGGATTAAGTGCTAGGAATTAGACAATGGAGCCAAACAAATGAAGTGCCGGGTTGCATTGCACAAGAGAGAATCAAAATAGGGGTATATGGGTTGAAACTAGGTCTGCCAAGCTCTAGGTGGACTTGGGGATCCCCTGGAAGTACAGCTCATCTCTAGACTACAGAGGTCAGTTCCCCTGGAGAAAAGGGCTACTTTGGAGGGTGGACCCTGTGACATTATACCTCACCAAGGTCTCTGTCCTCCCCAGGCTCCATCCCCAAATTCCCAGGAGTTTCCCAATCTAGACTCTGGCAAAATTATACCTCTCCTGGCCACTGGCTATGCTGGCAATGCTAGTGGAAACTGCAGGTTGAGAACTTTGGACCCCTGGAATATTATACCAGTAATGTATGGCTGTATATGGCTCGACCATAAGGAAGGCCAAACGCAGAAGAATAGATGCGTTTGAGCTGCGGTGCTGGAGAAGAATCTTGAGAGTCCCTTGGACTGCAAGAAGATCCAATCAGTCAGTCCTAAGGGAAATCAACCCAGACTGTTCCCTGGAAGGTCAAATGCTGAAGCTGAAGCTCAGATACTTTGGTCACCAAATGAGAAGGGAGCACTCCCTGGAGAAGATCCTCATGCTGGGAAAGACAGAAGGCAAAAGAAGAAGGGGACGGCAAAAGAGGAGATGACTGGACCGCATTACTGATGTCACTAACACGAATTTGAGCAGACTTCGGAGGATGGTGGAAGACAGCAGGGCCGGGCGTGACTTTGTCCATGGGGTCGCAAAGAGTCGGACTCGACTGTGCGACTGAACAACAACAAATATTTGATTCTATGTGCAGAGCTGACCATTGGCCGCCTTTGAGGTTGCACATTTCCCTACCTGGGCTTCTACAATGGTTCCATGACCCAACTGTATGCCCTGGCGTGCAGAAGGTCCCATGTTCGATCCCCAGCAACTCCAGTTAAGGGGGCCAGGTAGCGGGTGATGTGAAAGACCTGCCTCTGCGTGAGACCTTGGAGGGCGGCTGCCAGTCTGAGTAGACACTACTGACCGGGATGGACTGAGGGTCTGATTCAGTAGAAGGCAGCTTTACACGTCTATAGATTTGGGTTGCTAGGTCCCCTCTTCATTGAGGAAGGGGGATTTGTGGGCCGTTCTGGGGGCATTTCTGGGCTTGAGGCAAAACTTCTATGGGTTTTTTTTTTGCTTCAAAACCATAGAGTTTGTCCAAAAATCAGAGGTTCACCTGGCGTGATATCAACAAGTGATGTCATCACATCAGAGATGCGGTACGACGATGTCACTCCTTGGGGGTGGGGTTTCCCACACTGGCCAGCTGGCTGGTGGTGGGTCAAAGCTCCCCAAAAGCAGGACCTGAGGACTGGCAGCCCTCTAATAGATTCAGATGGGTAACCATGTTGGTCTGAAGCTATGGAACAACGTTTGAGCCCAGTGGCACCTTTAAATTTGTCACTGAACTAGGATTACCAAGTCCCCTGCTATTCCGGCAGGGGACTTTTTTCATTCTATGGCACCATAGAAGAGCCAATTTGGTGTAGTGGTTAAGTGTGCGGACTCTTATCTGGGAGAACCGGGTTTGATTCCCCACTCCTCCACTTGCACCTGCTGGAATGGCCTTGGGTCAGCCAGAGCTCTGGCAGAGGTTGTCCTTGAAAGGGCAGCTGCTGTGAGAGCCCTCTCTAGCCCCACCCACCTCACAAGGTGTCTGTTGTGGGGGAGGAAGGGAAAGGAGATTGTGAGCCGCTCTGAGACTCTTCGGAGTAGAGGGCGGGATATAAATCCAATATCTTCATCTACCTCACAGGGTGTCTGTTGTGGGGGAGGAAGGTAAAGGAGATTGTGAGCCGCTCTGAGACTCTTCGGAGTGGAGGGCGGGATATAAATCCAATATCTTCATCTACCTCACAGGGTGTCTGTTGTGGGGGAGGAAGGTAAAGGAGATTGTGAGCCGCTCTGAGACTCTTCGGAGTGGAGGGCGGGATAGAAATCCAATATCTTCATCTTCTTCTTCTTCATAGAGTTTCCTTCCCAAATTGCTCGAGCATCCAGGAAAACCATAGAGTTTTCCTGGAAGCTCCTAGAGCAGCTGGTGCGCAGCGTCGCCAGCACAATGACGCCACTTGCGAGTAACGTCATCCTACTGGTGACATTGGGAGGGGTCCCCCCACAGGCCTAATGAGGGCCAGTAGGTTGGGGACCTCCCAAGCAGGGGAACCCCCGCCTGGCCTGGGAGCTTGGCAGCCCTACACTGGACTCAAACTTTGTTCATGTCTTCATATGTAAGTCCTGCCCACTTTTTGGATAAGGGCGGTGGCTCAGTGGTAGAGCATCTGCTTGGTAAGCAGAAGGTCCCAGGTTCAATCCCCGGCCTCTCCAACTAAAAAGGGTCCAGGCAAATAGGCATGAAAAACCTCAGCCTGAGACCCTGGAGAGCCATGAAATGGGGCTGTGGCTCAGTGGTAGAGCATCTGCTTGGTAAGCAGAAGGTCCCAGGTTCAATCCCCGGCCTCTCCAACTAAAAAGAGTCCAGGCAAATAGGCATGAAAAACCTCAGCCTGAGACCCTGGAGAGCCATGAAGTGGGGCTGTGGCTCAGTGGTAGAGCATCTGCTTGGTAAGCAGAAGGTCCCAGGTTCAATCCCCAGCATCTCCAACTAACAAGGGTCCAGGCAATTAGGCATGAAAAAACTCAGCTTGAGATCCTGGAGAGCCGCTGCCAGTCTGAGTAGACAATACTGACTTTGATGGACCCAGGGTCTGATTCAGTAGAAGGCAGCTTCATATGTTCATATTAAGGGAGGGACAGTGGCTCAGTGGTAGAGCATCTGCTTCGTAAGCAGAAGGTCCCAGGTTCAACCCCCGGCATCTCCAACTAAAAAGGGGCCAAGGAAATAGGCATGAAAAACTTCAGCTTGAGACCCTGGAGAGCCGCGGCCAGTCTGAGTAGACAATATTGACTTTGATGAACCGAGAGTCTGATTCAGTAGAAGGCAGCTTCATATCTTCATATGTTCTCTGTCCATCATCCCTTCCGCCACCAAACCCAGTCTTCCACAGAAAGAGTCACAACTGCGACACCTCCAGAATGTATTTATTTAATTGTAAGATTTCTCTCCTCCCCTCCCATCATAAAAGCCTGCCAGGTAGCTTACATATGGCTTAAATGACAGCTTCAAAGTGCTCTTTAAAACAATAAGCATTAAAAAAAAGACTTCAAGGATATGAAAGAGCAGACGGTATTAAAAAAAACAGCCATTCAAATAACTGGGGGGGAAATAACTGAAGCCTCTGAAACAGAGTGGCTGTGAATGCCGTTGGCTGCTTAGTGCTGCTTAAACAATGGAGCAAGACAGCACCCTGCCTTGTCCAAACTGAAGAGAAGGAACGGGAGAGGCTTATGATTGAAAGGCAAGATTTAATTTCCCAAATAAAAAAGGCCCAAGCTCCTGCTTTGGCAAGTTCCAGCTTTGCATCTTTCCTCTCTCTGCCCTGTTATTTTACTGCCTCCAATTGCCACTGACGCCCGCTTCACAACTAGTGGGGGAGAACTTCTTCTTGTTGCCTAGCAACCCCTGCATGTTGAATGTCCTCCCTGGACCCTTTCAGAAACCGCTAGGCCTCAGCTTGACCTCAGTTGCCTGCTGGCTGGGAGGGGAGGAAACCCAGAAGGGGAGAGGGGGGAGTCCAGAGTAGCGCTTTAAAGGCTAACAAAATTTGCGGCAGGGGATGAGTTTTGAGTGACTCGTGAAAGCTCGTCCCCTGCCACAAATTCTTGTTAGTCTTTAAGTTGCTACTGGACTCTGGCTCTTTTCTACTGCTACAGACAGACTAACATGGCCTCCCATCTTGATTTATTCCCCAAAAGGGGTTGTACAGCAAACCGTTCAGCCGCTCTTGCAAAATGAGACCTGAGAGCCAAAATGGACCATGCGTACATCTTGCTAGCCATGAAGTCTATGAGAACCAGAAACAGAAAGGCAAATGAGCGTTAAAACCTATCCATGCAAATCAGAGACAATTCAGTGCTTCCTACAACTTCTGCGCATACCCCCTTTTCAAACTGATTCGCACATTTATGTTGACGTTTTATTCCTCACTCTTTTATTTTATTGTGTTTACTAAATTTACATTCCACCTTTCTGCCCTCACAAGGGCTACCGGGAGGGCCAACAATTTTAAACATACATGGTAAAATCTCCAAAGAACACCCCAAGCGGTTCACAATGTTGTTCTCGTGAGGTACATTAAGCTGAGAGTATGTGACTGGTCCATGGTCACCCAGCAAGCTTTCATGCTGGAGTCGGGATTTGAACTGGGGTCTCCTAGATCCTAGTCCAACAATTTAACCTCTATACCATTCTGACTGTGTGTGTATATGTGTGTGTGTGTGTATGGTGGGGGGCGGGGGGTGTTGCTTGACATGCCATGGCTTTCCACAATGGGGATCCAAAATAACTTACATCATTCTTCTCTCCTTCATTATATCCTCTTAGCAACTTGGTGAGGCAGGTCAGACTGAGATAAAGATGTACCCTTAAATCAGTATTTCTGCTTCCCCCAGCACACATATCCCTAAGCATGACATTAGGAATGAAAGGTGCATTATTGATAACCAGGGCTTTTTTTGTCGAAAAAGCCCAGCAGGAACTCATTTGCTTATTGTTGGTTTGGCCACTGATGAAGGCCAGTGGGCTGAGATGTGTATGATCAGGGCCAATAACAGTATCTGAGGAAGCATCCCTGCACATGAAAGCTCATGAGAGCCAGTTTGATGTAGTGGTTAAGTGCACGACTTCTTATCTGGGAGAACCAGGTTTGATTCCCCACTCCTCCACTTGCAGCTGCTGGAATGGTCTTGGGTCAGCCATAGCTCTTGTAGGAGTTGTTCTTGAAAGGATAGCTTCTGTGAGAAGTCTCTCAGCCCCACTTATCTCACAGGGTGTCTGTTGTGGGGGAGGGGAAGGTAAAGGAGATTGTAACTGCTCTGAGACGCTAAGATTCACAGTATAGGGTGGGATATAAATCCAATATCTTCTTCTTCTTCTCATACCCAGAATTAAACTTTGTGGGTCTTCTTAAAGGTGCCACCTTTGTTCTAGTGCCACTCAAACTTTGTTCTAGTGCTTCAAACCAACATGGCTGTCCAGCTGAATCTGTCTTCTGTTGCAGATATCTTTTTTGTGTGTTTCTCCATCCGAAGCTTTGGAAGTCCTGAGCGGAGAGGAACAGGCAGGGGTCATTTTGTAAAAAAATTAGATGGCAGAGCTCATTAGTATAACTCATTAGCATATGCCCCCCCCCCAGCCAAAAGGAACCCGATGCAAAAAAGGAGAGCCCTGGGTGAGCGAGGCCTGCTTGGGCTGGTTAGATATTCAGCCAGCCCAAGGAGGCCTCGCTCACCTGGAGCTCTCTTTGGCCCTCCCTCCCCCACAGTCAAAAGGCCAGCAAGCCACTCACCACCCCAGATCACACAAGAAGTGGAGAAAGGGTGGCGTGGACTTCTCAAGGGGTTAATGAGGGCTGCTGGGGGCATGGCAAACCCCCTGGTGGCTAAATGGCTGCCCATTCTAATCCAGGGACTGTAATGCAGCTGCACCTACTATTCAATGGACAAGGTAGGTGGGGAGGAAGAGGGGGAACCCTCAGAAAGGTTCAGGAGCTGCGCTCCTGTGAGTTCCTGCTGAATCTGAGGCCTGGGAACAGGACAGCTTATTCGCTCCTGCACATGTGATCCCCAAACAGGGACACGGCAACGCACCCCCAGGGGTTTTTCAGGCAACTCACAATGCTGTCTGCTTTTTTTCTCTCTCTTTGCCAGATGCGACGGTTGTATTTCTTCACACACTCATTCTCCACTCAAGGCGGAGAGGGGTCATCTTTGCCAGATGGGTACTTGAACACGGCTCTCAGGGGACTCTCCTCACAATTAGCAGCCATTGAGGAAATCAGCTGACCTTTTTCAGCCATTAACCAAACGAAGGAACGGCCCATCTGGCAGCCCCAAAAAGATAAGGCCTCTAGAGCAGGGGTGGCCAGCAGCAGCTCTCCAGATGTTTTTTGCCTACAACTCCCATCAGCCCCAGCCAGCATGGCCAATGGCTGGGGCTGATGGGAGTTGTAGGCAAAAAACATCTGGAGAGCTACCGTTGGCCACCCCTGCTCTAGACGAGTTCAGAGAATCAGCAGGCAGCGATGATGCAAATTCTACCTCAACCCTCTTGAGGAAAGTCTGCGGGGCAATTAGGGGCCAAGGTGAGTTCAGTTCCTTCCTGAGTTCTCTGAGGTGAGAGATGGAGATAATGGATTCCAAAGACCTGCCTTGTTACAGTTCAGCAAACTAAGAGGAAGGTCTAGTGAAGGTTGTACAGGAGCACTTTGGGTTGCCATGCCAACTTCACCTTGGACATTCATGGAGATTTGGGGGTGAAGTCTGGGGAGGGGAGAGACCTCAGTGGGTTACAACGCTGTGAGGCCTGCTCTCCAAAGCGGCCATTTTCTCCAAGCAGACCAGTGTTCCCTCTAAGCTGAGTGAGTGTGACCTAGTTCACAGTTTCTTAGCCTCCAGCTCACACATTTTCCCCTTAACTCAGGAAGGATGACCCCAGAGCAAACTCATTGATGCAGTTGCCAAATCGCTTGCTCACAACTGCAATGCCAGTAGCTCACAAAGCGGAATTTTTGCTCACAAGACTCCACAACTTAGAGGGAGCACTGCTGGAGACTAGTTGTGATTCTGGGAGATTCCCAGGCCCTGCCTATAAATTGGCAACCCTAGACTTGCACTGCAAAATGTCCTGTCGGCATTACAAAAATGAACGTGATCTTCCCGTTGCAAGAAGCAGCAGATGCTTCAGCTCTGGGGGCTCCCTGGGAAAGTGGGCTGGAATCACTCTCCTCCTCCCCCACTCAAAGAATCCCACGGCACTCCTTACCCCATTAATAGTTTGTCTGCTACCAAGTGCTGGAAGATTGGCTGCAGTGTGACAAGGGCACGATGCTTCCTCTCTAGGTGCCAGGTGTCTCCCAAGCCAGGCTCTCACTCAGCAGGGGAGACATCCATAATTCCTGCTCCCCTAGAGGTGCCCTGGGGGGCTGGCAGGCTCTTTATGGTGCCTCATGTGCAGCATCCCCAAATCCTGCCTCCAAGGATTGTCTTGAGCATCCGACTGAGAACTAGCTGATTTTTCCTTTGGGGGGGGGGGGAGAGGGAGGGAGGGATGGAAGGAGGGACGGAGGAAGGGAGAGATGGAGGAAGGGACAGAGGGAGGGAAGAAGGAAGGAAGGGAGAGAGGGAGGGAGCGAGAGAGGGAGGGAGGGACAGGGGAAGGAAGGAAGGAAGGAAGGAAGGAAGGAAGGAAGGAAGGAAGGAAGGAAGGAAGGAAGGAAGGAAGGAAGGAAGGAAGGAAGGAAGGAAGGAAGGAAGGAAGGAAGGAAGATAAGAGAAGCCATGTTGGATCAGGCCAATGGCCCATCCAGTCCAACACTCTGTTTCACACAATGGCCCAAAAAAATTTATATATATATATATATATATATATATATATATATATATATATATATATATACACACACAAACTGTGGCTAATAGCCACTGATGTACCTCTGCTCCATATTTTTATCTAAACCCCTCTTGAAGGTGGCCATGCTTGTGGCCACCACCACCTCCTGTGGCAGTGAATTCCACATGTTAATCACCCTTTGGGTGAAGAAGTACTTCCTTTTATCCGTTTTAACCTGTCTGCTCAGCAATTTCATCGAATGCCCACGAGTTCTTGTATTGTGAGAAAGGGAGAAAAGTACCTCTTTCTCTACTTTCTCCATCCCATGCATTATCTTGGAAACCTCTATCATGTCACCCCGCAGTCGACGTTTCTCCAAGCTAAAGAGTCCAAAGCGTTTCAAGGAAGGAAGGAAGGGAGGGAGGGAGGGAGGGAGGGAGGAAGGAAGGAAGGAAGGAAGGAAGGAAGGAAGGAAGGAAGGAAGGAAGGAAGGAAGGAAGGAAGGAAGGAAGGGAGGGAGGGAGGGAGGGAGGGAGGGAGGGGTGCTTTATATCCTGACATTCACTGTCTATGATTTCAGCCATTGCCACTTTCTGTGGCAGTGAATTCTATGTGTAAATCACTCTTTGGGAGAAGAAGTAAGATGCCTCCCAGGCATCCTCAGACAGAGGATGTGTTCCTGCTTAAAAAAAAAAAAACCTTGGGTTACAGTGGCTAAATAAGAACAGTGCCTAATGTGTATACAGCAGAATGCTTCACATACATAATGTGTACCACATCCCTATAAGGTAGACCACTATTATTCTCCTCATTTTGCAGGCGGAGAGCTCAGGTGGAGAGAGAGTGAGCAGCTGAGGCCATCTAGTGGCAGAGGCAAGATCTGAATCAGGGACTGAGTGATCACAGCTCTGGCAAGCAGATGTGGGATAAATTATGCAGAATAAGCCAATGCAAGTCTATGGAATGCCCTTCATTTGTATATTTTTATACTCTTCATCTTTATGACGTTCAAAATCTAGCTTACCTTGGTCCAGAATGCAGCTTTTGGGATTTTAAGTTCACAGCATCCCCAGGACTTTTTCGACGGGGGGAGAGACTCTTCTACCACATCCCTTATTATCTCGCTGATCTCTCAGTCAAGTTCTCTCGCCGAGCTCTTGATGTGGCGCAGTAAATATTCATTCTATATTAATTTTAATTCTGCCTGGGATCAATAATTTATGCAGCTGCATCGCTTTACAATTTCCCCTCCCTCGCCGCCTGTTGCAAGGAGAAAGGATGGAGACAACAAGGTAATATTTCATTGCTTCCTTGCCAAAGGGGAGTTTCGTGCATGCCAAGAAGTTTCCCGGCGGGTCACCTCTGGGGCTACTTTGACCCTGAGCAGAATGGAGGATGCTTCATGATGCCATGTGTGCTGAGCGGGTGCTAAGCTGCTGCTGCTGCTGCTGCCACAGGGTGGGCTGTAAAGACGGTGCAGCTAGGAACAATGGGCAAAACTGCTAGCAGGTCACAGCATCCCAAAAGTGCATCATCTGAACATAAGGAAGCTATCTTCTCGGCCCATCTCACCCAATATTGTCTACCCCAGACTGGCCACTACAACTGAGATCTTTCAACTGGAAATAAAAAGGTAAGGTAAAGGTAGTCCCCTGTGCAAGCACCAGTCGTTTTTGACTCTAGAGTGAGGTTGCTTTCACAACGTTTTCACGGCAGACTTTTTACGGGATGGTTTGCCATTGCCTTCCCTCGTCATCTACGCTTTCCCCCCAGCAAGCTGGGTACTCATTTGACCGACTTCAGAAGGATAGAAGGCTTAGTCAACCTGGAGATGGCTACCTAAACCAGCTTCCGCTGGGATCAAACTCAGGCCGTGAGCAGAGGGCTCCGACTGCAGTACTGCAGCTTTACCACTCTGCACCATGGGGCTCAACTGGAAATACCAGAGATCAAACCAGGGAATTTGAACATGCAAAGCCAGTAGTGGTTAAGAGTGGCAGACTCTAATCTAGGAGAACCGGGTTTGATTCTCCACACGCAGCCAGCTGGGTGACCTTGGGTCAGCCACAGTTCTCAAAAGACCTGTTCTCTCAAGAGCAATTCTCAAAAGAGCTCTCTTAGCCTCACCTACCTCACAGGGTGTCTGCTGTGGGGAGAGGAAGGGAAGAAGATTATAAGCCACCTGAGACTCCAAATGAAGGGCAGGGTATAAATCCAACTCTTCTTCTTCTTTGTCTTCTTTAGCATAGGCCACCTGAGAGCCTTTAACAGAGATAGTCCCAGGATGGTCTGTATTAAAAGTGGGCTCTGAACCAACAAGCCAAGATGAAATCTGAAGGACTATATTCTTCCAGATGTTCTTGTGCACTAACCCTGTGGTCATCTGGCAGCCATTTGTTTGCTATCCCGCCACATGGCATTGGCCAAAGCCTGCGTCTTTTTCATTACGGCTCCAGCTCTGTGGAAAGGGCTCTCTGAAGAGGTGAGGGGGGTGCTTCTCAGAGATCTCCATGAGGCACTGCAAAGCCTGTTTGTCAGGGCTCTGGAGGGGTCATTTAATAGAAAAAGAGGTGCCAGAGCTCATCTGCATAGGCCATACACCACTGACATCACTGAAAGGTGTACTAAATTAAAGTCAGTTTGATGTGGTGGTTAAGTACGCGGATGCTTTTCTAGGAGAACCGGGTTTGCTTCTTCACTCCTCCACTTGCAGCAGCTGGAATGACCTTGGGTTAGCCATAGCTATCACAGGAGTTGTCCTTGAAAGGGCAGCTGCTGTAAGAGCTCTCTCAGCCCCACCCACCTCATAGGATATCTGTTGTGGGGAAAGGAGATTGTAAGCCATTTGAGACTCTGATTCAGAGAGAAGGGTGGGGTATAAATCTGCGGTCTTCTTCTTCTTCTAAATCAGCTTAGCATCTACCTTAAAATGCTTCTTGAATTATAATCATCATAATAATAAAACCTTATTCCCAACATACTTTTAAAATTACTTTCTCTTATGTGGCCACAGTGGCATGATGAAGATTCCCATCAGTCTGCTTTATATCTTTTGGTTATCTTCCCGTTGTTTGTGGGGGGAAATATTAGAAAATTTGTCAAATCTTAGGGTTCAGCATTTGAGCTTCAGCTTCAACAACTGACCTTCCAGGGAACAGTCAGGGTTGATTTGATCTCCTCGCCCTCCAAGGGACTCTCAAGATTCTTCTCCAACACCACAGCTCAAAAGCATCTATTTTTTCTGCGCTCAGCCTTCCTTATGGTCCACCTCTCACAGCCATACATTACTAACTGGGAATACCATTGTTTTGACTATATGGACATTTGTCAGCAGTGTGATGTTTCCACTTGTTATTATTCTGCCTAGGTTTGCCATAGCTTTCCTCCCAAGGAGCAACTGTCTTTTAATTTCATGGCTGCAGTCATAAGAACATAAGAGAAGCCATGCTGGATCAGGCCAATGACCCATCTAATCCAACACTCGGTGTCACATAAGAACATAAGAGAAGCCATGCTGGATCAGGCCAATGGCCCATCCAGTCCAACACTCTGAGTCACATAAGAACACAAGAGAAGCCATGTTGGATCAAGCCAACGGCCCATCCAGTCCAACACCCTGTGTCACATAAGAACATAAGAGAAGCCATGTTGGATCAGGCCAATGGCCCATCCAGTCCAACACCCTGTGTCACATAAGAACATAAGAGAAGCCATGTTGGATCAGGCCAATGACCCATCCAGTCCAACACTCTGTGTCACATAAGAACATAAGAGAAGCCATGTTGGATCAGGCCAACGGCCCATCCAGTCCAACACTCTGAGTCACATAAGAACATAAGAGAAGCCATCTTGGGTCAGGCCAATGCCCCATCCAGTCCAACACTCCGTGTCACACAGTGGCCAAAAAAAACCAAAAACCCAAGTGCCATCAAGAGATCCACCAGTGGGGCTATAAACCCTGCCACTGTCACCATCTACAGTGGTCTCGGATCCTAGGAATACAACTCTGGAACCAGCGAGGAGGAAAAGGGCAGGAGAAGAGGCAGGAAGCGAGGGGCTTGTTGTGGCCTCCAGATCACCTGCCAAGAAGCAGAGCTCCTGCAGAAGCCAAAACAGGCTTCCTCGGGCTCTCCTTCCTTGGAGGTTTTTAAGCAGAGGCTAGATGACAGCAATGCTGACCCTGTGAATTTAGAGGGAGGCGTTTGTGAAGTTCCTGTATTGTGCAGGGGGCTGGACTAGAGGGTCCCTTCCAACTCTATGATTCTATGATTCTGAGCCAGGCAGGCAGCTTCCTCCTCCTCCTCCTCTTCTGCTGGCTGTGCAGATCCTTGCTGTCCCCTTGGGAAGGGAGCCGGTGCTGCCGAGCATGAAGGCTGCAGATCCCTTCCTCCCTCGCTGCATGCTGCTTGTCGGCTCCGCTTGTCTATTAGCGTGATGGATGTGGCCCCAGTGGCCAAGCCCCAGCTTGTAAATCCAAACGTACAGATTTCCTGACAGAAGCAGGCGGCTTCCTTTGTCGTGGCCAAGCACAAGAGATTAAAACAGCAGCCGGTTTGTTTTCGACATGGAAGAGTGGCGAGGGGCAGTCTTTTCGGCCATTCCCTGGGGGTTTTGCTTGAGCTGGGCCTCTGACGGAGGTAAGGTTGCCAAGTCCAGTTCAAGAAACATCTGCGGACGTTGGGGATGGAGCCAGGAGAATTTGGGGGTGGAGCCAGGAGACATTGGGGGTGGAGCCAGGAGCAAGGTTGCAGCAAGCACAATTGAACTTTACAGGAAGCTCTGGCCATCACATTTAAGGGGACTGCACAGCTTCTTAAATGCCTTCCTTCCATAGGAAATAATGAAGGATAGGGGCACCTTCTTTTGGGGCTCATAGAATTGAACCCCCTGGTCCAATCTTTTTGAAACTTGGGGGGTATTTTGGGGAGAGGCACCGGGTGCTATACTGAAACTCTCATTCCTCTACCTCAAAAAACAGCCTCCCCCCCTCAGAGCCCCAGATACCCGTGGATCAATTCTGCATTATTTCCTATGGAAATAAGTCTCTACAGGGAATAAGAGAGTTCCCAGCAGACAGTTCCCTCCCCTCCCCCACTTTCAGATGGCCCTGAAGCGGTGGGAGGGCCTCTAAACCGGGGAATCCCCTGCCCCCACCTGGGGATTGGCAACCCTAGATGGAGAACCTGAGAAAAGAGGGAGAAAGGGGAGAGGGAGAGAGAGAGTAGGGATTCCCCATGGCTTGGGAGACCCAGCTGGGCTGTCTCATGCACAGGGAGCAAAATCCCGGATTAGACCTTCCACCCTGCAGCTCTGTAGGAGCCCAAGCCCTCTCCTTGCAAGGTGACCATCAGCAGTGTTGCGTATGTGGACTCATGCTTACGTTCCTTCACCAGTGTTCCTGCCTGGCTCATTGGAGCCTGTAGGTAGGGTTGCCAATCCCCAGGTGGGGGCAGGGGATCCCCCAGTTTGGAGGCCCTCCCCCCGCTTCAGGGTCATCATGAAGCAGGAGGAGGGGAGGAAAATGTCTGCTGGCAACTCTTATTCCCGATGGAGACTGATTCCCATAGGTTAAAATGAGAATTGATCCACGGGTATCTGGGGCTTGGGGATGGCTGTCTTTTGAAGTAGAGCAAAGGTGGCCAACAGTAGGTCTCCAGATATTTTTTGCCTACAGCTCCCACCAGCCCCAGTCATTGGCCATGCTGGCTGGGGCTGATGGGAGTTGTAGGCAAAAAACATCTGGAGAGCTACCATTGGCCACCCCTGCAGTAGAGGCACCAGATTTTCAGTATAGCATCCAGTGCCTCTCCCCAAGCTACCCTCCAAGTTTCAAAAAGATTGGACCAGGGGGTCCAATTTTATGAGCCCCAAAAGAAGGTGCTCCTATCCTTCATTATTTCCTATGGAGGGAAAAGGAAAGGTCCCCTGTGCAAGCACCAGTCGTTTCCAGCTCTGGGGTGATGTTGTTTTATTTCAACTGGGGGAAAAAAGGTAAAGGCAGTCCCCTGTGCAAGCACCAGTCGTTTTCGACTCTGGAGTGACGTTGCTTTCACAACGTTTTCATGGCAGACTTTTTACGGGGTGGTTTGCCATTGCCTTCCCCCGTCATCTACACTTTCCCCCCAGCAAGCTGGGTACTCATTTTACCAACCTCGGAAGGATGGAAGGCTGAGTCAACCTCGAGCCGGCTACCTGAAAGCTCAGCTTCCACCGGGGATCGAACTCAGGTCGTGAGCAGAGCTTAGGACTGCAGCACTGCGACTTTAACACTCTGCACCACGGGGCTCTTCCAAGGAAGGCATTTAAAAGGTGTGCAGTCCCTTTAAATGTGATGGCCAGAACTCTCCATGGAGTTCAATTGTCACACCCTTGCTCCTGGCTCTACCTCAATGTCTCCTGGCTCTACCCCCAAAGTCCCCAGATATTTCCTAAATTGGACTTAGCAAACCTATCTGTAGGACTGAGCTTGGGGACTCTAGAACAATGGGCAGCAGGATCCAAATCCCTGCTGCCCTCACCCAATTGGAAACCCTGCTGGATCAAACGATCCAATGGCATTCTAGAGTGGGAACACAGGACTGTATATAGTTGGCCCCATTGGCCCAGTTCAGCAGTCTTCTTTAGCTACTAGTTACCATGCTGTAACTTAATAAAAGTCCTATCATCACTGCAACCTCATCTCCTCCATGCATTGAACCTACTATATTATAAGCAGGGAAACCAAAAAGCAGTCAGAGGAGGAGGAAGAGGAAGAGATTAGATTTATACCCTGACCTTCACTTGGAGTCTCAGGGCAGCTTACCTTCCTTACCGTCCTCCACAACAGACACTCTGTGAGGTGGGTGGGGCTGAGAGGACTCTCACAGCAGCTGCTCTTTCAAGGACAGCTCTGCGAGAGCTATGGCTGACCCAAGGCCACTACAGCAGCTGCAAGTGGAGGAGCAGGGAATCAAACCCGGTTCTCCCAGATAAGAGTCCACACACTTAACCGCTACACCAGCTAGCTCTCTCAGTGAGTGCCCCCCCCAGGCCAAAGCCACTCATGGGGCTTCTGTGCCCTCCCTCCCAGGATCCGAAATGTGAATACCAGCAGGACAGAGACCAGATCTTTAGCTATTTCGGAACCTTGTGCGGATTCTGGAAAGTTTAGCAGGCAACTCATTTCTCTGGTGCTTTCTCTCTTCACATTGTAAATGGGTACCTTCAGCCACTGTAAGCAATAAAGATAGGACAGGATATTAATGAACGGGAAAGAGAAAGCTATATAAATAAATCAGGCACAGAATTAGGCATTGGGGGAGGGGGTTCCAAGGCAGACAGTAGTCACTTCTGGCAGGCTGGAGCTGCAGTGAAATGAATGGTCTTCCTCACCCATCCATTCCCACTGCAGAAATGAGTTCCAAGCATAGCAGATCCATGGGATTGCTTTATTTCCTCTGTACCTAGCAGGGAGCTGAATTTTGGCAGTTTCATCAGTCCCTGGTGCTCGGAATCAAAGTTGCCATGTATGGTTGAAGTTGGGGGTGCCACCGGGGGGGGGGAGCAGGAACACACAGGAACGCAGTTCCGGCTGGCTTGGTGTCATGGGTGTGGCCTAATATGCAAATGAGGCCCTGCACGACTTTTTCTACCAAAAAAAAGCCCTGTGTGAAACAATGGTGACATCAGGGGTGTGTGGCCTAATGTGAAATGAGCTCCTGCTGGGCTTTTTCTACAAAAAAAGCCCTGTGCAAAATAATGGTGATGTCAGGGTGTGTGGCCTAATATGCAAATGAGTTCCTGCTAGGATTTCCCCCCCCCCCTACATAAAAAGCCCTGGATGCAACCACTGGGTGCCCCAACCCTTCCAGGATTCGTTTTCATATTAGGCCACACCCCCTGGTGTCACCATTGTTTTGCACAGGGCTTTTTTGGTAGAAAAAGCCCAGCAGGAGCTCATTTGCATATTAGACCACACCCCCTGATGTCACCATTGTTTCACACAAGGCTTTTTTTTTAGAAAAAGCCCAGCAGGAGCTCATTTGCATATTAGACCACACACCTCTGACGTCACCATTGTTTCACACAAGGCTTTTTTTGTAGAAAAAGCCCAGCAGGAGCTCATTTGCATATTAGACCACACCCCCTGATGTCACCATTGTTTCACACAAGGCTTTTTTTGTAGAAAAAGCCCAGCAGGAGCTCATTTGCATATTAGACCACACACCTCTGACATCACCATTGTTTCACACAGGGCTTTTTTTTTTTTGTAGAAAAAGCCGTGCAGGGTCTCATTTGCATATTAGGCCAAACCCATGACACCAAGCCAGCGTTCCTGTGTGTTTCTGCTAAAAAAAAAAAAAAAAACCGCTGGTAAAGAGTGAGCATGCCCAGATAGTTAAAGGAGGAATGCTCAAACACCCACCTGTTCCTCTCCCATACTGTTCACCAGTCTCAAAGGGGGAGCTGAATTTTTGAAGATCATTTTGATTGCTTGCCAACCTGTCCGTGGCTGACATGGGAACTCTCGATCGGCACTGACTTTGTACTGTTTTGAAGAATCACAAGGCCAACCTGTTTGGCAGGTTTCAAATATTCGGCATGAACTGAACAGAGCAGGTGATTGCCTCACATCTGACAAGCACCTTCAAACCCTGTAAATTCACCTATTAACTACATTTACGAGGGAATCCTGAGCGCCTCTAGCACAGAGGTATATTGAAGGGCCAGATCTCTCCTTGTTTTGATTACAAGCATTAAATATAAACTAGAGGATACACAGTAAGAATGTAGTACAAGTCAAAACCACTGTGTAACACAGTAACAAATCGTTTGTATTAGAGGTATCGAAACAATTTATCAGCAACCATTAAAGGTACAGTACATATCAGCCAAGAACCCCATGGCACAGAATGGTAAAGCTGCAGTACTGCAGTCACAGCCCTCTGCAGTCACAGCCCTCTGAGTTCGATCCCAGGGGTAGCTGGTTCAAGTAGCCGGCTCCAGGCTGACTCAGCCTTCCATCCTTCTGAGGTCAGTAAAATGAGTACCCAGCTTGCCGGGGGGGCGGGGAGTGTAGATGACTGGGGAAGGCAATGGCAAACCACCCTGTAAAAAGTCTTTCGTGAAAACATGAAAGCAATGTCACCCCAGAGTCGAAAACGACTGGTGCTTGCACAGGGGACTACCTTTACCTTTACATATCAACCAGACAAAGATTCATTGATAACAAAAGTAACTGCTCAAGTCCTTGGACATAAGTATCTAAATTTCCAAATGCAATCTTGCAACGTAGTCCTCACAGAGCGTCAGTAACGGGAGAGAAGCCTCAGACGAAATGGAGAGACCGGTTTCAGCTGTACATCTTTGTCCATCATAGATCTCTTAGCAATTCAGTGCTCCACACCTCCTCCAAACCCATCGTATTTCTCATTAACGGGGGCACCAGTACAATAATTTCAACTGGAAAAATTCCACAGAGTTTTACAACTGCTAGCGTCCCCCCCAATGGTGCCAGGGGTGGTGCCAGGGGTATGGCCTAATATACAAATGAGTTCCCACTGGGCTTTTTCTACAAAAGAGCCCTGTGTAGAACAATGGGGATATTTCTACAAAACAAGCCATGCTTGCCGCCATCTGACTCAAGAAGCTGTCAAACTCCTTTCCATTTCATTTCCTTCCCAAGTTGCTTTGGCATCGGAACACCTCTCCTCCAAGATCATGGATGGTTGGGTCAGGTAATTCAAGGATGCAAGGAACAATATTACAACTTCCATAACGCTGTGCGAAAAGGTGCATACACAAACTAACGATGACAGTGCAGTAACATATACGCATGGGGGAAAAACGCCATTGTGCTGTACATGTACTTGAAAGGTATCCCAAAAAACAAAGTCGAGTTGAGCTGCTCGCCTACAGCAGAACAACCCACTGAAAAACCAGCCCCCTCCTTGTGACTGGTGAGCCGGATGTGAGCTGAAAGGACAGGTATTCATCTTTGAGCACTTCTATATATGATGTCCACCATCCACCTCTTCCACAGCTTGCACATGAGCCCCACCTGAAAATGATGATGATGATGATAATAATAATAATAATAATAATAATAATAATAATAATAATAATAATAATAATAATAATAATAATAATAATAATATTTTATTTATATCCCGCCTTCCCCGCCGTGGCAGGCTCAGGGCGGCTGCAACTCCCACCTAGTGAGGAAAGCTGTCTATGGTCCTAAAAACATGGGCCTTGAACTCAGAGCTTAATAGACATTTGGTGTGGGATGAGTTTTGGACAGAAGGCACACATGGTCTGACCTCTCTAGCCTCTTCCAGCTCTCTCTTCTTCTCCTTCTCCTCCTCCTCCTTCTTATACCCCGCCCTTCTCTCTGAATCAGAGACTCAGAGCGTCTTACAATCTCTCATATCTTCTCCCCTCACAACAGACACCCTGTGAGGTGGGTGGGGCTGGAGAGGGCTCTCACAGCAGCTGCCCTTTCAAGGACAACCTCTGTGAGAGCTCTGGCTGACCCAAGGCCATTCCAGCAGCTGCAAGTGGAGGAATGGGGAATCAAACCCGGTTCTCCCAAATATGAGTCCATGCACTTAGCCACTACACCAAACTGGCTCTCTGAAGCTGCCTTCTACTGAATCAGACCTTCGGTCCATCAAAGTCAGTATTGCCTACTCAGACTGGCAGCAGCTCTCCAGGGTCTCAAGCGGAGGTTTTTCACGCCTACTTGCCTGGACCCCTTTTTGTTGGAGATGCTCGGGATTGAACCTGGGACCTTCTGCTTACCAAGCAGATGCTCTATCACTGAGCTGCTATCCCTCCCAAATGTTGAGAGAAGTGACAGTGTCCCCCCCCACAAGTCTGACTCCAGGAAATTTTACCCCCCACCACCACCAACCCTAGCTCATGCTTAGCAAACAATAAATGTCTTTTAGTCAGTTCCTTTCATTGTGTAGCCCAGGGGTGGCCAAGGGTAGCTCTCCAGATGCTTTTTGCCTACAACTCCCATCAGCCCCAACCATTGGCCATGCTGGCTGGGGCGGTTGGGAGTTGTAGGCAAAAAACATCTGGAGAGCTACCGTTGGCCATCCCTGGTGTAGCCCATTCTGCAGGTTTAATAGAGATGGTTTTCAGCTCCTTGCTGAAATAGCCTTTCCTTTTGCTTCTTTATGTGCAAAGAAATTGCTCCTCTTTCTTCCTTATTTATAGGCGCAATAACTGCATTAGCCTAATTGATCTATTAGGGCTGTCCTATTTATGGATTTAATCACCCTTCACTCGCCGGCGAGGCCTTGATCCAAAAGCCAATTAAAATCAATAAAAGGATTTCAATGGGCTTCCAATTTGCCTTCTAATGAACGGAAATTTTAACACCTGGGGTGTGAACGTGCGTGCGTCCATGCATGTGTGTGTTCAACTGAATCGCCGAAAATATTCTACAGTTTCTTTTCCAGCGGGGTCGTTTGATACCATGGCAATCAATCAGGAGCAAAAGTGTGGAGAAACAAAAGGAAGAGAAATCAGCTAATGAGCGAGAGAAGTCTAGTAATTAAAAAAAAAAATAAGGCAATGTGTCGCATTTTGTAAGAATTGTGTTTGTTTATTTGGCGGCTTATTCCGGGAAAGGCCCTTGACCTGAAGGCTTCTGACTGTTTATGAAGTTGAAAGCTATTGGGGTGCAGCGGTTAGAGGAATGGAAAGACCTGGGCCCAAAAACCCATTCTTCCAAGAACAGGGTTGCCAATCCCCAGGTGGGGGCAGGGGATCCCCCTGTTTTGAGGCCCTCCCCCCACTTCAGGGTTATCAGAAACTGAGGGGGGGGGAGAGGAAATGTCCACTGAGCACTCCATAGGGTATAATGGAGAATAGATCTGTGGGTATCTGAGGCTCTGTGGGGGCTGTTTTTTGAAACAGAGGCCCCACATGCTCAACAGAGCATCTGGTGCCTCTCCTCAACGACCACCACCCCAAGTTTCAAAAAGATTGGACCCAGGGGTCTAATTCTATGAGCCCCAAAAGAAGGTGCCCCTGTCCATTATTTCCAATGGAGGGAAGGCATTTAAAAGAAATGTGGTCCCTTTAAATGTAAATGGCCAGAACTCCCTAAGGTAAAACCATAGAGTTTATAGTGATTCCTAGAGCTACCCATTGTCACTTCTGGTTTTTTTTACCATAAAGTATGTACTGGCTGGCAGGTTTCCCCCCCCTTACTTTTTACTTTACTTCCCCCCACCTTACTTTTTCACCTGCCATCCTTCAGTGCAGCAATGGGCAATGAAGGCAATCAGTTGGAGGGAGGGAAACCACACCTTTCTCCAAGATCGGGGACAAAGGGTGGTGATAGGGGAAGAGTCATCCCAGAGGCACTCACTCACATGTGGTGTGCCTCAGGGTGCGGTTCTGTCCCCGATGTTATTTAACATCTATATGCGCCCCCTTGCCCAGATTGTCAGGAGGTATGGACTGGGTTGTCACCAATACGCAGACGACACCCAGCTCTATCTATTGATGAGTGGCCAGTCTGACTGTACCCCGGAAAATCTGGACCTGGCTCTTCAAGCCGTAGCATCCTGGCTCAGGCTGAGTCGGCTGAAGTTGAATCCGACGAAAACGGAGGTTCTCTGTCTGAGTCGGGGTGGTCCAAGGGGAGGGGTCCAGCTGCCGGCTCTAGACGGGGTGCCACTGATACCAGTACTCCTTGAGTCCTCCCTTACACTGGAGGCCCAGGTAGCAGCTACTATTAGATCCACCTTTTTTCATCTTCGGCAGGTGCAGCAGCTGGCTCCTTTTCTGGAGCACAATGACTTAGCAATGGTGATCCATGCTACGGTCACCTCAAGAATGATCACTGTAATGCTCTCTACATGGGGCTACCCTTGACGCTGACTCGGAAACTACAGCTAGTGCAGAACGCTGCGGCACGGCTGTTAATGAGGCTCCCTCGATGGGAGCACATTCAGCCAGTGCTGAAAGAGCTGCACTGGCTACCTATTGTGTTCTGAGTCCATTTCAAGGTGTTGGTATTGACCTTTAAAGCCCTTTATGGTCAGGGACCTGTTTATCTGTGGGATGCCTACAACTCCCATCAGCCCCAACCATTGGCCAAGCTGGCTGGGGCAGTTGGGAGTTGTAGGCAAAAAACGTCTGGAGAGCTACCATTGGCCACCCCTGGTGTAGCCCATTCTGCCTTTCCCCATATATCCCACAGAGAGCACTGCATTCAGGGACAAAAAATCCACTGTCCACCCCTGGACCAAAGGAGGCCAGGTTGCGTCGGACACGAGCCAGGGCCTTCTCAGTGGCAGCACCAGAGTTTTGGAATGCTCTCCCGGAGGCCATAAGGGCCCTGCGGGACCTTCCTACATTCCGCAGGGCCTGTAAGACTGACTTGTTTCGACAAGCCTTCGATGTTTAAACTGAGAGAGAGCTGCCACCTGACATCAGCTAGAGTTTCCGGTGACCAACCGCCTGAAAAGCAGAACCTCCAACATAGTAACGGCACAGCACCGTGGAATAGATTTTAAATTTTAATGGCATTAATGTTTTATAGATTTTATTGACTTATTGTTTTAAATTGTGTAAACAACTGTTGCAAGCCGCCCTGAGTCCGCTTGCGGGGAGGGCGGGATAAAAGCCTAATGTAAATAAATAAACACCAAGGATATAGACTTCTTGAACTACTACCATTTCGTAGGGCCTGCAAGATAGAGCTGTTCCCCCGGGCTTATGGTTGAGGCAGCGGGTGTCCTATTATTCCATCATTTGGCCGCCCTTGTGGCGACACTGTGCCTTACTGTAGCACTTATTGCTACTACCATCATTTAATGTGGGCCTAACCGGAGAGCCGGTTTGGTGTAGTGGTTAAGTGTGCGGACTCTTATCTGGGAGAACCGGGTTTGATTCCCCACTCCTCCACTTGCACCTGCTGGAATGGCCTTGGGTCAGCCATAGCTCTCTCATCTGGGAGAACCGGGTTTGATTCCCCACTCCTCCACTTGCAGCTGCTGGAATGGCCTTGGGTCAGCCACAGCTCTGGCAGAGGTTGTCCTTGAAAGGGCAGCTGCTGTGAGAACCCTCTCCAGCCCCACCCACCTCACAGGGTGTCTGTTGTGGGGGAGGAAGGGAAAGGAGATTGTGAGCCGCTCTGAGACTCTTCGGAGAGGAGGGCAGGATATAAATCCAATATCTTCATTTGCCTCACAGGGTGTCTGTTGTGGGGGAGGAAGGGAAAGGAGTTTTTGAGCCGCTCTGAGACTCTTCGGAGTGGAGGGCGGGATATAAATCCAATATCTTCTTCTTCTTCTTCTATAACTGGTTACTTGATATGCTGCGCCCTTTTCGCCGGTGGTGCATTGCATCTATTGTTTTATTGTTTTTACTGTTTCATTTTAATGTGGTGTTTTAACTATGTTCTGTAGGTTTTTATTGTTATTTTTATACGTTGCGATCCACCTAGAGCCTGTTTACGGGAAAAGGCAGAACATAAGCCTACAAAACAAAACAAAAAAATTAAAAATAATAGATAGTTTAAAGGGGTGAGAGATCACGGGATGGTTTGGAAAAAAACAGCAAAAATATAACCATGATGTAATGATTAATTATTCCTCAGGGTTGTGTTTTTGCTGTTTTTCCAGCCTCCAAATGGCGGCTGTAAATCTCTTGGGATTACACCTGATCTCCAGGGAGACAGATCAGCTCACCTGTCGAAAATGGCCGCATTGGAAAGTGGACTCTATGGCATTATACCCCACTGAAATCATTCTCGTCAACAAAACCCTGCTCTTTTCAGACTCCACCTGTAAAATCTACAGGTATTTCCCAACCTAGAGCTGGCAACCCTAAGAAGATGAAACAGCATAGTCTGGGAGTGGAGGGTGCTGGCGTATACATGCATCCTAAAAGATTGGCATGTAGGTATCAGCAATACAGGGATATTTTGGGATGGAATTCTGGGAATGGTCTCTAGGAGAGTCAAACCACAGAGGCAATAGAGGATGAATACCTGAGCCTCAAAGTCTCTCCAGGACTTAGGGCTGCCAAGTTCCTGCCACGGGTGGGGGACCTGGGGGGGGGGGGAATCCCCACCCCTCAAAGAGTCCCATCACCATACAGCGTGTGCGGCACCTGGAAGAGACATATCAGGCTGGGCACATTGTGCCGGGATGCTCTAGGAATTTGCAGGCGACGCTACGGTTTTGTGTGGGGATGCTCTAGCAATTTTGGGAAAACTCTATGGTATCATAAAGTTTCCCCAAAAAATTGCTAGAGCATCCCCACATGAAACCATAGAGTTTTCAGTAAATTCCTAGAGTGCCCCTTGCAATGTGCCCACCACGATATGTCACTTCTGGGTTATGTCATCATGGCCCATGTGCCCAAGTTGCCTGCCAGCAGCCGCAGGGGACTTGGCAACCATGCCAAAATTGCAGGCAGAAAGCTAACCAAGGCCTGTCAAACTCTCTCAAACTCCACAAGGCTCATGCAGATTCAGAAGCAGTGATTGCTCATGGAAGGTGTCACACAGCTGGGCCTAGCAGGGCCTTCTACTGGCTGCCACCACTCTGGTAAGGGTCTGCATGGGAGGCCCAGAGCACCCAACCACCCTTGTCTTCCTTATTAATAATTGTGACCAAGGAGACGTGAGGACCCACGAAGTATAGCAACAACAGTTTAAATAAACTGTTCAAATAATAAGTGGGCAATAAGTGCTCAAATAATAAGTGGGTAAAAACAGTGAAATATATGTACAATAAAGGTGAAATATATATGCAATAAACAAAAGCCCTGACGCGTTTATCTATACAGTCCCTACTCTAATACCAACACTTACCCCCTTGGGTAAGGGATCTTTCCCCTGCTGCAAGCTCTCTAGGCTACAGCCTGCCCCCAATTCAGCCTTCCAGGAAAAGAACACACCCTCCCTGGGCCCTTTTATGTTCTCCTCCCAGGCCCCACACTTCTCTGGGCCAATTTCCCTCCTAAAGCTTGCCACCCAATCAGAGGGACAGAAGGGATCCTGGAAAATGCTGTTTTGTAACTTCTAGGCAGGCTTCTCTGGGCCTGCAGGCTTCACTAGGCCCAGGATCATGACAGAAAGCCTCAGGTTTTGCAGGCACTTTGGTTGTCCTCAGGCCAGCGATTGCTGCTTGCTGCAGCCATATCATCTGAGAGCTCCTCTCTATGGGCCTGGCCTTTCTCAGGCTGCAAAACGATTGGGGCAGCACTCCCCAGGAAGTGGAAATGTCAGCATTGGAAAAAAAAAAACCCTCAGCTTGTAGGCTTGGCTGATGTCATTCAAGAGATGTGGGAAATCGAAATGGTTTCTTCCCTTCCCCCTCCCCGTTGGTTGTGAACTTTTGACTGATGGACAAACAGACGGATTGATTGATAGACTGGTTGAAAATCCGTTGACAAGAATGAGGGCCTTTTTTTCATCCAGGGTCCAGTCGTCCTTCTGAAAAACCCTCTCTGCTGGGAGGAAGGACACTACTGCGCCTACGGTGCGAGTCGGCCAGTAAGGGGGGGCTATATGCCACAGGAATGAGGCGTATCCTTGCACTGAACGGCATGCAGCCCTTTGGAATATAATAGGCGTTTTCTGCTGCTCTGAAGCAATTATGGTAAATTATAGCCTTTGCCCACACTTCGGCTCAGGATGTATACATACAGGAAGGAAAAAAAAACATTTTAAAGAAGAGGGAGGCATGGCTGTTCTGGGGGGGTGGGGTAAACAAATCATCAAATCGTTTTTTCGACGCAATACCAATGGCCCCAGCTGGACAATCAGCCTCCCCCAGGAGAAAATATGCCTGTTGAATAAATCCACAGTGAATGATTTCAGTGCAGCTGATGGAAGATGGGAAGCAGCCCTGTTCGACCACCTGAAGCGTTGCTTCTGTAGAACGCTCACCAAATTCTGATACAGGAGAGCCAAATTGGGGGGGAGGGGGGTTGTAGCAGGAACTCCTTTGCATATTAGGCCACGCACCCCTGATGTAGCCAATCCTCCTGGAGCTTATAATAGGCCCTGGAATAAGAGCCCTGTAAGCCCTTGGATGATTGGCCACATCCAGGTCTGTAGCTGCAGTAGGGCTGGGGGAGAGCCAAGGCACTCCATTCAACCCCCCCCCCCCCCTTCCATCTGTATGGCCCCTCCATTGGAGTGCCTCCAATCTTCCCCTTTTGATCACCAACACTTGCCACCGCTCTGAACAAGTGCAGCATTGCTACTGGAGGGGCTTCAGATTGTCGCCGGGGGTGGGGTGCAAAGAGCTTCCTTGCAGCCAGCTCCCCGTGGAAGGTTTACTGTGTTAGTTAGACAAATGGGGGGGGGGGGCTGTTGCTTTACTTGAGAAGCAGAGAAAGTGTTTAGGGCCAAACCAGGTGGCCCCCTAGCCTCCCCCCAAACAAAAAATGCTGCTGCTGGCCCCACGAAACATGGAAATCCTGGCTACGGCCCAGGCGACATCAGGGGTGTGTAGCCTAATATGCAAAGGAGTCCCTGCTACGAAAAAGCCCTGAGCCTAATAAAGCACCAAATCAGATGGATATTCTTCAAATTTTGTCACAAGGAAGTAGGGTTGCCAAGTTCCCGCCAGGGGTGGGGGATCCCCCTGCCCGGGAGGGCCCCAACCCACTGGCAGGGAGCAGGCTGCCGGGGGATCCCCACTTCCAAAGAGTCCCACTGATGCTCGCGGAGGACCATAGAGTTTTACAGCGAATTCTTGGGCATATCTGGCATGATGCCCTAGGAACTGCAGTAAAACTTTATGGTAACATAGAGTTTTATCATGAGTCCTAGAGCATCCCTAGTGTGGCAGAGAGACTTGGCAGCCCTACAAGAAATCCTGTTGTGGTCTGTCCATTATGTGGCTATCTGCCCCCAGTTTTCCCCCAGGGCAAGGAGGACTCAGATGGAACTCTTCCTTACCTGTCAACGCCCACCTTCCCATCCTCCATCCCATGAGAATCTGCCTGCTCTCCAGGGTCGCCTGCAGTTTGCTTGTCTTTCCCTCGCCTGTCCATTACGGAAAAAATCTCCTCTTGTGGATGGCATTGCAGCCCTCCTTCTCACCCGCACTATGGATCAGGCTGGGCTGCTGGAGCCAAAGAGCCAAGAGAAGAGCCCAGATGGCACAGGTCTCAGCAGACAGCCATGTTTCTCTGGGGAGGTCCACAGGGGTTCCCAATACGGTATTCGTGGGCCTCCATGGCGCCCACCAGCCCTTTTTCTGGTGCTCACCAACTGTCACATACCCCTGATGTCACCATTGTTTCACATAGAAGTGTTTTGTTGAAAAAAGCCCAGCAGGATCTCATTTGCATATTAAGCCACATCCCCTGACTTCATCATTGTTTAGCGCAGGGCTTTTGTAGGAGAAGCCTGTCAGGAACTCATTTGCATATTAAGTCACACACCCTGACTTCACCATTGTTTAGCGCAGGGTTTTTTGTGGGAGAAGCCTGTCAGGAACTCATTACATATTAAGTTACACACCCCTGACATCACCATTGTTTAGCGCAAAGCTTTTGTAGAAGCCCGTCAAGAACTCATTTGCATATTAAGCCACATCCCCTGACTTCACCATCGTTTAGTGCGGGGCTTTTGTGGGAGAAGCCCACCAGGAACTCATTTGCATATTAAGCCACACCCCCTGACATCACCATCGTTTAGTGCGGGGCTTTTGTGGGAGAAGCCCGTCAGGAACTCATTTGCATATTAAGCCACACCCCCTGACTTCACCATCGTTTGGCACAGGGCTTTTGTGGGAGAAGCCCGCCGGGAACTCATTTGCATATTAAGCCACATACCCCTGACTTCACCATCGTTTAGCGCAGGGCTTTTGTGGGAGAAACCCATCAGGAACTCATTTGCATATTAAGCCACACCTCCTGCTCACCAACTGTCACACACCCCTGATGTCACCATTGTTTCACACAGAGGTTTTTTGCTGAAAAAGCCCAGCAGGAACTCATTTGCATATTAAGCCACATCCCCTGACTTCATCATTGTTTAGCGCAGGGCTTTTGTGGGAGAAGCCCGTCATGAACTCATTTGCATATTAAGCCACACCCCCTGACTTCATCATCGTTTAGTGCGGGGCTTTTGTGGGAGAAGCCCATCAGGAACTCATTTGCATATTAAGCCACATCCCCTGACTTCATCATCGTTCAGCGCAGGGCTTTTGTGGGAGAAGCCCGTCAGGAACTCATTTGCATATTAAGCCACACCCCCTGACATCACCATTGTTTAGCGCAGGGCTTTTGCGGGAGAAGCCAGTCAGGAACTCTTTTGCATATTAAGCCACATCCCTTGACATCACCATCGTTTAGCGCAGGGCTTTTGTGGGAGAAGCCCGTCAGGAACTCATTTACATATTAAGCCACACACCCCTGACATCACCATCGTTTAGGGCAAAGCTTTTGTAGGAGAAGTCCAGCAGGGACTCATTTGCATATTAGGCCACACCTCCTGATGCCAAGCCAGCCAGAACTGCATTGCTGTGTGTTCCTGCTCAAAAAAAGCCCGGTTGGCAGCCCTTTTCATAGTCCATGACATAGAGTCAGCCTGGTCTCATGGGTAGTGGGTCAGACTGGGATCGAGGAGACCCAGGTTTGATCCAGGTTCAACCCAGACTCGATTCCACCCTTTTCTGCGGAAGCTTGCTGTGTGACCTTGGCCCACTCGCACACTCTTGGCCTAACCTCCCTTGTTATGAGGTTAATATAGGGCAGAGGAGAATGATGCGAGCGGCTATTTGGAAGAGACCCCATTAGGAAGAAAAAGGGGGTATCAATTAATAAAATAAGTCTAAATTGCTTTTTGTGAAGAACGCAGACTGCAGATTTATACCCCACCCTTCTCTCTGAATCGGAGCCTCAAAGCGGCTTACAGTCTCCTGAATCTTCTCCCCCCACAAAAGACACCCTGTGAGGTGGGTGGGGCTGAGAGAGCTCTCACAGCAGCTGCCCTTTCAAGGACAACCTCTGCCAGGGCTTTGGCTGACCCAAAGCCATTCCAGCAGGTGCAAGTGGAGGAGTGGGGAATCGATCCCGGTTCTCCCAGATAAGAGTCCGCACACTTCACCACTACACCAAACTGGGTTTAAGATACCTTTGGAAAGGCAACTCTGAATGCAGCCCCCCTGGGCCTGATTTAACCCCTGCCTGGGCATCACCCCACTCCAGGGGTTGTTTTGTAGAAAAAAGGTGGTGGGCCTCAAAACATAGCCCCCCCAGAGCCCCCAATACCCGCAAATCAATTCCCCATTATTCCCTATGGGAATCATTCTCCATAGGGAATAATAGAGCGCCCAGTAGATATTTCCCTCCCCCCCACGCTTTTTAAAGCGGGAGGAGGGCCTCCAAACCAGGGAATCCCCTGCTCCCTCCCTCTCTCACACACAAATACTTACTGGGTCTTGTTCTTGCAGAACTTTACTTCATCTGAAAACGAAAGCAAAGCAAAGGGAGAGGCCGTTCTCCGAAGCCCTTCCTGTTTCCTGCTTCCTGCTCAGCCTTAAAGGCACATATTTTAAAAACGGACCTGCAGGAGCTCTAAAACTACATGGTGACTGTGGGGGGTGGGGCTTCCCCCGCCGGCTAGCTGGCTGGGGGTGGGGAGAAGCCTGTAAAAATGGGGGATCCCCGCTGGGACCTGGGGATTGGGAAGCCTAAGAGGAAGGAGGGAACTGTCAGAAAGGTTCAAGAGCTGTGCTCCTGTGAGCTCCTGCTGAATTCGAGGTCTGCAGAATCATGCCATGTCCCAATTCCCTCTCCCGCCGGCTGACTTTGATTCCTTTACTGCCTGGATCGGTGAGAACTATGTTCTGCATCCATGTCCCTAGTAGCCATGGCGGTCTGGAAGAGCTCGGTGTGCGAGCCCACCTGCCGCCGAGCTCGTCGCCACTAAGTGGTGTAATTGAGTCTCAGCTCGCTGCTTTGATTCCCCCCAGCTGTGTCTGTGTGCGTTGAAATTAATCCCGTTAGCTGGCAGGAACAGCGGGGTCGGGGGGGGGGGTGGCCGGCTGCTCATCACGAAGACTTGTCTGATTGCTTGCTTGATATGCAATGCAACCGTGGTGGAAAGTTCCATTCTCCTAGAGAGTGCAATCTAGTCCTTCTGACAACCTTCTCCCCCCAAAAACACACCCCCTGCCAAACTTGTGACAGCAGCACCTTACTGGGGAGGGACGGTGGCTCAGTGGTAGAGCATCTGCTTGGGAAGCAGAAGGTCCCAGGTTCAATCCCCGGCATCTCCAACTAAAAAGGGTCCAGGCAAATAGGTGTGAAAAACCTCAGCTTGAGACCCTGGAGAGCCGCTGACAATCTGAGAAGACAATACTGGCTTTGATGGACCAAGTGTCTGATTCAGTATAAGGCAGCTTCATATGTTCATATGTTCAAAACGGCTGTGGGATTTTTATGATCAAGCTAGAGCGCCCTCTTGAGTTTCTTGTGTGTTTAACAAGTTAGGAAAGCAAAAGCAGAGAGAGACAGACAGACAGACATTCTCTATGGCTGCCCTTCCGCTGAAGAATTCATTTATTTTTGGAAACTTACCAAAAACCCAAATTTGAACATCTCCAGGAAACCATAGGGCCAATGAGACAAAATCCACAGCCTATCTGTGTCCTTCTATTCCTCTGACTGAGGATGCTGTGAACATAAGAGAAGCCATGTTGGATCAGGCCAATGGCCAATCCGGTCCAACACTCTGTGTCACACAGTGGCCAAAACCCAGGGGCCATCAGGAGGTCTACCAGCAGGGCTGGAACTCCAGAAGCCCTCCCACTCTTGTCCCCCAAGCATCAGTAATTCTGAATATCACTGCGTCAGACATAAGAACATAAGAGAAGCCATGTTGGATCAGACCAATGGCCCATCCAGTCCAAAACTCTGTGTCACATAAGAACATCAGAGAAGCCCTGTTGGATCAGACCAATAGCCCATCCAGTCCAAAACTCTGTGTCACATAAGAACATAAGAGAAGCCATGTTGGATCAGGCCAGTGGCCCATCCAGTCCAAAACTCTGTGTCACATAAGAACACCAGAGAAACCCTGTTGGATCAGGCTAATGGCCCATCCAGTCCAACACTCTGTGTCACATAAGAACATAAGAGAAGCCCTGTTGGATCAGGTTAATGGCCCATCCAGTCCAAAACTCTGTGTCACACAGTGGCCAAATAAACCAGGTACCGTCATGAGGTCCATCACAACAAACATGTTAGATAGGCAAATATACTGTGGTTGACAGATGTGACCGCCCACCAGCCAAACATCTGATCTGTCTGTCACCTACCCTGAACTACTGTCGAAGAGCTATGTAGCTGCTGAGCAGAAGGGGCTGGAATTTTGTGTCCTTGCCTTGCTGTTGCATCTGCCTAGTAGTCCAAACTAGACCAATCTCATCAAAGCTTGGAAGCTAAGCAGTGGGAGACCACCAAGGAAGAGAAGGGCTGCTACACAGAGGAAGGCAACAGCCAACCACCTCTTAAATCCCACTAGGTATCAGTGTTAGTTAGCCGTGACTTGACGCCACAGTCCTGGAGGGCCCAAGCTAGCCAGATCCCACCAGATCTCAGAAGCTAAGCAGGTTCAGCCTTGGTTAGGAGTTGGATGGGAGACCACGAAGGAAGATGGGGGGGCTGCTGCACAGAGGAAGACAAGGGCAAATCATCTCTTCTCATCCTTGCCTTGGAAATTCCATGCAGTGGAGCTTCATAAGGTCATCATAAGTTGGTTGCAACCAGGGCTTTTTCTGGTACAAAAGGCCCAGCAGAAGCTCATTTGCACATTAGGCTACACCCCCTGAGGTCACCATTGTTTCACACTGGGGAAACTCTATGGTTTTCCTGGACGCTCTAGCCAATTGAGAGGGAAAACTCTATGGTATAACAGGTGACTTCACTTCCGGGTCCCGCGCTGCAGAACGCAGCGGACTTGGCAACCCTACACTTGACCATTAGTGACCCTAGGCAGAATCAACTTGCCTCCTAAGGGAAAGCAAACCTTGTAGTTGCAACCAGGTTTTTTTTTTTTTTTTTTAAGCAGGAATGCACAGGAACGCAGTTCCGGCTGACTTGGTGTCGGGGTGTGGCCTAATATGCAAATGAGTTCCTTCTGGGCTTTCTCTTTTAAAAAGCCCTGTGCGAAACAATGGTGACAGCAGGGTGTGTGGCCTAATATGCAAATGAGCTCCTGCTGGGCTTTCTCTACAAATTAGGCCACATCCCCTGACATTAGATGTATTTAATGGTTTAAATGGTTTTAATGGTTTTATGAATGTTTAATGGTTTTATGAATGTTTATTTAATGGTTTAAATGGTTTTAATGGTTTTATGAATGTTTATCCGTTTTAGATGTATTTAAATGGTTTTAATGGTTTAAATGGTTTAATGGTTTTAGATGTATTTAAATGGTTTATGAATATGTGTGTTTGATGTGTTGGTATGTTTGTGGAAGAGCACCTCATTTCGTTGCTCTCTTTTTGTTGAGAACAATGACAATAAATTCATCTATCTATCTATCTCTACAAAAAAGCCCTGCGCAAAACAATAGTGACATCAGGGGTGTGGCCTAATATGCAAATGAGTTCCTGCTTGTCTTCTTCTACACAAAAGCCCCGTGCAAAATAATAGCGATGTCAGGGGTGTGGCCTAATATGCAAATGAATTCCTGCTTGGCTTTTTCTGCCCAAAAGCCCTGTGCAAAACAATGGTGATGTCAGGGGATGTGGCCTAATATGCAAATGAATTCCTGCTGGGCTTGTTCTAAAAAAAAAATCACTAGGTGTCCTCCTTGGTTGTCCCCCATACAAGTACTAACCCTGCTTAGCTTCTGGGGTCTTATAAAATCAGCTATACTCTGTCACCGTCCCTCCCTTGCTCTCAGTGGAATCCGTTGATGGCTCTGGGACAATATGAAGGAGTCAGCTAATTTCTCGGAAGGAGCATGTTCATTAATGTTCATTCAACACAACTTTCACTGATTGCTGCAATCTGCCCAGATTGCCCAACCAAGCGGCCTTTTGAGTGGCGAGCATCGATGCTCTTTGAATCAATTCTCTCAACTGTGCCTTGCAAAAAAAAAAACAAAAAAAAAACAATTACAAGGTTGCTGTCACCCATTTAAAATGAAACCCTTCTCTTGTTGCAAGGGGATTTTGTTGTAAGCGATGAGGAAGGTTTTTTTTCCACCCTGGCTGATTCTGGGGATATGATTCCCAAACTCTTGAACTTTGCTTCTCAAACACCTTGGTGAGAATGCTCATACCCAGAAAGAAATGAAACCATTTAGACCTCCCTCTGTCGGTCTGTCTCTGTCTCTCCGTCTCTGTCTCTGCGTCTCTCTGTCTGTCTCTCTCTCTCTCTGGAGGTTTGTTTTCATGTTTATTTTTGCATCTTCTGATGACTTTGTAATTCCCAGCCTGATTCCAGATTGAGCTAAGGGGAGTTTGCCTAACTTATTGAAATGGTTCAGTGAAGAGTGGGCAGCCGTGTTGGTCTGAAGCAGTAGAACAAAGCAGGAGTCAAGCTGCACTTTAAGACCAACCAATTTTCATTCGGAACGTAAGCTTCCGTGTGCTCTCTAAGCACACTTCATCAGACGAGGGGATTAGGTATTAAGTACCTGCTGGGCTTTCTCTACCTGTTCCCCTCATCTGATGAAGTGTGCTTAGAGAGCACACGAAAGCATACGCTCTAAATAAATTAGTTGGTCTTAAAGGTGCCCTTTGACTCCTGCTTTGTTCTAGGTCTATCTATTCCGCTGCTCTTACTGCTTGAAGAAGACATCCTTTCCAAAGAGATCAGTGAGGAATTCTCCTCCTGACTCTGAAGATGCCCATTGCCTACCAGATATCCTTCCTTCCAGAAGTGGGTGTTAGTTTTTCTGCAGAAAGGAAAACATTTTGCTTACCCCCATCTCTGTTCATTAGGCTTCCCCTCCATAAACATATGGAGCAGAGGTCCTATAGCGGCTATAAGCCAACGTGTATTGGAACTCTCCGTCCGGGGCAGTGATGCTCTGTATTCTTGGTGCTTGGGGGGCACAGTGGGAGGACTTCTAGCCCCACTGATGGACCTCCTAATGGCATTTTGGGGGTTTTGGCCACTGTGTGACACAGAGTATTGGACTGGATGGGCCATTGGCCTGATCCAACATGGCTTCTCTTATGTTCTTATGTGACACAGTGTTGGATTCGATGGGCCATTGGCCTGATCCAACATGGCTTCTCTTATGTTCTTATGTGACATAGAGTGTTGGACTGGATGGGTCATTGGCCTGATCCAACATGGCTTCTCTTATGTTCTTATGTGACACAGGGTGTTGGACTGAATGGGTCATTGGCCTGATCCAACATGGCTTCTCTTATGTTCTTATGTGACACAGAGTGTTGGATTCGATGGGCCATTGGCCTGATCCAACATGGCTTCTCTTCTGTTCTTATGTGACACAGAGTGTTGGACTGGATGGGTCATTGGCCTGATCCAACATGGCTTCTCTTATGTTCTTGTGTGACACAGAGTGTTGGACTAGATGGGCCATTGGCCTGATCCAACATGGCTTCTCTTATGTTCTTATGTGACACAGGGTGTTGGACTGAATGGGTCATTGGCCTGATCCAACATGGCTTCTCTTATGTTCTTATGTGACACAGAGTGTTGGACTGGATGGGCCATTGGCCTGATACAACATGGCTTCTCTTATGTTCCTCTGTTACCACACATTTGTATAGGGTCACCAAATACAGACTGGGGAACGCCTGGAGATTTCAGGGTGGAGTCTAGAAAGGGTGGAGTTTGGTGAGGGGAAGGACCTCAGTGGAGTATAATGCCATAGTTTCTACCCTCCAAAGCATTGCCTCCTGAACAACTGATCAATGAAGCCTGGAGATCAGTTGTCATTTAGCACTTTGAATAGCCAGCTGAAAACAGGGAGAAGTTAGCAAGAGTGGCTCTTGAGCTCCATTTCATGAGGCCTAAAAGAGGTGAGTGCAGATCCACACGGAGTTCACGGTTGCCAGCAGGGCTCTTTTTGTAACAGGAGCTCCTTTGCATACTAGGCCGCACCCCCTTGATGTAGCCAATCCTCCAAGAGTTTACACTAGGCCCTGTAAGAAGAGCCCTGTAAGCTCTTGAAGTATTGGCTACATAAGAGGGGTGTGGCTTAATATGCAAAGGAGTTTCTGCTACAAAGAAAGCCCTGGTTGCCAGACTCCAGGTGTCATCTGAAATCTCCTGATTTTACCATTCTTCTCCAGACAACTGAAATCAGTTCCCTCGGAGGGGGGAGGGAATGGCTGCTTTGGATGGTGAGCTGTATGGCATTATAACCCGCTGAGGTCCCTCCCCTCCTCAAACTTTGCCCACCCAAGGCTCCATCCCGATAATCTCCAGGAATTTCCTAACCCAGAGCTGGCAGCCCTATTTAACAATCCGTCTGTGTACACAACTTGTCAATGGCATATTCAAGGCCTATGGACACTGCCAGGCTAGCAATTTTTTCTCAGGGTCACTGGAGAGCCAGTTTGGTGTAGTGGTTAAGTGTGCGGACTCTTATCTGTGAGAACCGGGTTTGATTCCCCACTCCTCCACCTGCAGCTGCTGGAATGGCCTTGCGTCAGCCATAGTTTTCACAGGAGTTGTACTTGGAAGGGCAGCTGCTGTGAGAGCCGTCTCAGCCCCACCCACCTCACAAGGTGTCTGTTGTGGGGGAGAGGAAGATAAAGGAGATTGTAAGCCTCTCCGATTCAGAGAGAAAAGTGGGGTATAAATCTGCAGTCTTCTTCATCTTTCCAAGGCAACCGGAGGCTGGTCCCCAGCTAGGGTTCCCAACTTCCAATTGGTTGTTGCAGGCCTCAGATTCAGCGGGAGCTCGCAGGAGCACAGCTCCTGAACCTTTCTGACAGTTCCACCTCCTCCTTCCCATCTTGGTGCAGTAGGTGCAGCTGCCTAACAATCCCCGGATGAGCTCCACCATCTTTTTGTCTACAAAATGACCCCTGGGTTGCTGACAGGCGCATTCTGGGATCTCCAAGAATTACAATTTATCTCCAAGCAATGGGGATCTGTTTTCCCTGGAGAAAATGGCTGCTTGGAAGGGTGAACTCTATGGCATTATACCCCGCCTCTCCCTCACTCCCACCCACCCCAGGCTGCATGCATATACCCCAAATCTCCAGGCATTTCCTAACCGGGTTCCTAAGTCCAGGTTCTGTTCCCAAAATGCACCTGTCAGCATCAGGCCATAGAAAGCTGAGCATGCGGAGAGCTGAATTCCAGCTGGATTTGGACCTGACGCTGGACGGAGCACTGATCCCCCTGGAGGAGCCAATTCCGAGCTGAGTACTTTTCTCCCTTTTCTCCCTTTCTCACAATACAAGAACTCGTGGGCATTCGATGAAATTGCTGAGCAGACAGGTTAAAACGGATAAAAGGAAGTACTTCTTCACCCAAAGGGTGATTAACGCGTGGAATTCACTGCCACAGGAGGTGGTGGCGGCCACAAGCATGGCCACCTTCAAGAGGGGTTTAGATAAAAATATGGAGCAGAGGTCCATCAGTGGCTATTAGCCACAGTGTGTGTGTGTGTGTGTATAATTTTTTTGGCCACTGTGTGATACAGAGTGTTGGACTGGATGGGCCATTGGCCTGATCCAACATGGCTTCTCTTATGTTCTTATGTTCTTAACCTGGGCTTTTCAGCCCTAGCCATAGCACTTCCCTGCCAATCCCTCCACCTGCGACTTTTGCATTCTTCTTTGCTTGGATTCTCCAATTACCTCCTCGTTTGAACTTTTCAGAGTTGGGGTTGATCCAACGGAGTCAAACGCTACGGAAAAGATTGGGCTTGATTCTTCTGTTCCTTCGCTCCCAGGGACGGCCCCCTCCTCCCCTTTTAATAAAACCTGGAACTCATCAGAGGAAAAATGAGCATTGCTCAGTGGTATTCAGGGCTCCAGGGCGGTTGGCAGAGATAGTGCCCGATGACAAGAGGCAGGAAGAGTTTCAGGAAATTTGCTTCAGATCCTTGGGAGCACAACACCGAGGAAAGTTAATCATCGGCTTGTTCATTCGTATCGGCACCGGCTGAACGTGAATCTTCAAAATAGCATCTGAGATTCTTTCCACCTCTCTGGTTCCCAGTTAGGCCGGCTCGCCCGGCGAGGTGGTTGGCCAGCAGATAATTGCTCCGTCACGGAAGAAGAGCAGAAAAGTCCAGGTTCCATTCCCAAAATGCACCTGTCAGCATCAGGCCATAGGCAGCTGAGCGTGCGGAGAGCTGAATTCCAGCTGGATTTGGACCTGACGCTGGACGGAGCACTGATCCTCCTGGAGGAGCCAATTCCGAGCTGAGAAATCCATTCCAAGTCCAGCTGGAATGAGGAGGTGGGAAGCGAATGGGTGAGGAGCGGGAAGGGAAGGAGAAAGGCCAGCTGACTGGCAAGAGACCCCTGGAGGAAGATCAGGGAGGCATCGAAGCAAGGCCCGGCTGCCAAGGAAGCAGAAACGTTCCAGGATGGGGCCTGAGGAACTGATGGGCTGCAGGAGGGGACACCTTTGGGTTTGATCTGGAAGAACAAAACTGCAGCATCTTCTCCCTTCTGGAAGCGACAAGGGAGGCTCCAGAGCAGGGGGGGCCAAACTGCAGCTCAGGAACCACATGTGCTTTCACGCATACCGTGTGGCTCTTGAAGCCCGAACTGGCCTGTTTGCTGGCTTGGAAAAGGCATTTCTCTCTTTAAATCACTTCAGGAGAATGCATTTAAAGTTAAAGTTGCTTTCTTTCCACATTTCCCTCCCTCCTCGATCTCCCTCCCTCCCTTCCTTCCTTCCTTGTCTGTCTGTCTTGCAGTTCTCAAATGTCTGAAGTTTATTCTATGCGGCTCTTGCGCCAAGCAAATTCGGCCACCCCTGCTCCAGAGATACTAACAGCATTTTCCTGAGTTACCATCAGCAGCTGTTGTGATCACTCTCCTTTGTGGCTCTGTGGGCCAGGAGAACACAAGAGGAGCCCTGCAGGATCAGACCAACAGTCCAACATCTAAGAGTGACCAATCAGATGCCCAGGAAAAAAAAACTAAGCGGGGTTATCTGGAATTCTGGGAGGTGTTTTTTTTTTTTTTTAGGTAGATGCACCAAATGTGCAGCGTCGCATCCAGTACCTCTCCTCAAAACACCTTCCAAGTTTCAAAAAGATTGACGCAGGGGGTCCAATTCTATGAGCCCCCAAAGAAGGTGCCCCTATCCATTATTTCCAACGAGGGAAGGCATTTAAAAGGCATGCAGTCCCTTTAAATGTGATGGCCAGAACTCCTGTTAGAGTTCAATTATGCTTGTCGGAACCTTGCTCCTGGCTGCACCCCCAATGTCTCCTGGCTCCACCCCCAAAGTCCCAGATATTTCTTGAATTGGACCCGGCAACCCTAGGAACCTATGTTGGGTCAGGAGAACTCAGACCCTGCTCATTAAAAACCCGAACGTGTAGTTTGGCTCTGAAATGTTCAGGGAATGAATGGTTGCCCTGTGGTTATTCCTGCAGAATCTGAACACAGCTGCTGTACCGAGCATCACTTTCCCTTGCTACCCAAAGAGAGCTGCCCTCTTGTATTTAAAGAAAAACCGTGACAAAATAACATACATTGACTTGTAAGCATTAATGTACGAAACTTCAAAGTATTTGATTATCCTGACCCATTCCAACAATTGGCATTTTAAGGTAAGTGCATCTCTCTCGGCTTGACTTCGCGAATGAAGATTTAAGAAAGGTGCAGTAGTCCACATCTGCTGCAGGCTCGCTGGTGGCTGACAAGACCAATGCGGGACAGGCAGATCCGGCCACAGTGGCTGCAGGGAAAAGTCTGATTTGGGGTTGGTGCTGTAGCAGTGCGATTCTTCCTCAATCTCCTTTTGTCCTCAAGACCAGCTATGCATGCGTTCTCAAAGGAAGAGACAGCCTGGTGGATGGTGTGCCTCCATGCTTTGCGATCTGAGGCTAGGTCAGACCACTGGTGATGGTTGATGCGACAGGTACCAAGGGATTTCTTCAAGGAGTCCTTGTACCTCTTCTTTGGTGCCCCTCTATTTCGATGGCCGGTGGAAAGATCGCCATACAGGGCAATCTTGGGAAGCCGGTGGTTTTCCATCCTGGAGATATGCCCTGCTCATTTACAAAACGCATCTAAGCACAATTACATCAGAACAAATAGTTTAAAGTGCTTAGTGCTACAAAGTGCTTGCAGGTCAAAGTGCCTGTGCAGATTTCTCTTCCAAAAGGAATATCTCTGAAGATTCCCCGATGTCCCTCTGACGGAGCCTGGAGCCGGCAGGACGCTTGTCGCACAGTTTCCACTGTCACTCAAGGGCAAAGACTGAAGCTAATACAAGCACGCAGTATCATTCCCAAGGCGTATTACCCCCTCAATACTGGGAATGATACTGCGTGCTTGTATTAGCTTCAGTCTTTGCCCTTGAGTGACAGTGGAAACGGTGCGACAATCGTCCTGCCGGCTCCAGGCTCCTTCAGAGGGGTGTCGGGGAATCTTCAGAGATATTCCTTTTGGAAGAAAAATCTGCACAGGCACTTTAACGTAGGAAGAAGAGAGAAGATATTGGATTTATATTCCGCCCTCCAAAGAGTCTCAGAGCAGCTCACAATCTCCTTTACCTCCCTCCCCCACAACAGACACCCTGTGAGGTAGATGAAGATATTGGATTGATATCCCGCCCTCCACACCAAAGAGTCTCAGAGCGGCTCACAATCTCCTTTACCTTCCTCCCTCACAACAGACACCCTGTGAGGTAGATGAAGATACTGGATTGATATCCCGCCCTCCACTCCAAAGAGTCTCAGAGCGGCTCACAATCTCCTTTACCTTCCTCCCCCACAACAGACACCCTGGGAGGTGGGTGGGGCTGGAGAGGGCTCTCACAGTAGTTGCCCTTTCAAGGACAACCTCTGCCAGAGCTATGGCTGACCCAAGGCCATTCCAGCAGGTGCAAGTGGAGGAGTGGGGAATCAAACCCAGTTTCCCAGATAAGAGTTCACACACTTAACCACTACACCAAACTGGCTCTCACAAAGACAGCTCTGCCAGAACTATGGCTGACCCAAGCCATGGTAGCAGGTGCAAGTGGAGGACTGAGGAATCAAACCCGGTTCTCCCAGATAAGAGTCTGCACACTTCACCACTACACCAAACTGGCTCTCCTTACAAGCACTTTGTAGCACTAAGCATTCAAAATGATTTGTTCTGATGCAATTGTGCTTAGATGCGTTTTGTAAATGAATTATATGTACTTACCTTAAAATACCAATTGTTGGAATGGATCAGGATAATCAAATACTTTGAAGTTTCATACATTAATAATTACAAGTCAATGTATGATTTTATTCATTATTTTATCACGGTTTTCCTCTTGGTTCTTAGCCTTCTCCGTGATTCTCTCTATAGTATTCTCTCACTTGTATTTAAAGGCAGGCATCCTCAACCCCCAAGACATGGACCAGTACTGGTCCGTGGCCTGTTAGCAATCAGGCCACGGAGCGAGGCAGAGCAGCCCCGCCACCCCTTTTGCCCACCCAAGACCTGGGTGGACAAAAGAGGTGGTGCAGCCTCCCTCCAAGGGGAGGCAGCCCCAGAGTCAGCAGAGAAGCCCCATCACACCTTCCACCCACCCAAGACCTGGGTGGACAAAAGAGGTGGTGCAGCCTCCCTCCAAGGGGAGGCAGCCCCAGAGTCAGCAGAGAAGCCCCATCACACCTTCCACCCACCCAAGACCTGGGTGGACAAAAGAGGTGGTGCAGCCTCCCTCCAAGGGGAGGCAGCCCCAGAGTCAGCAGAGAATCCCCATCACACCTTCCACCCACCCAAGACCTGGGTGGACAAAAGAGGTGGTGCAGCCTCCCTCCAAGGGGAGGCAGCCCCAGAGTCAGCAGAGAAGCCCCATCACACCTTCCACCCACCCACGACCTGGGTGGACAAAAGAGATGGTGCAGCCTCACTCCAAGGGGAGGCAGCCCCAGAGTCAGCAGAGAAGCCCCATCACACCTTCCACCAACCCATGACCTGGGTGGACAGAAGAGGCGGTGCAGCCTCACTCCAAGGGGAGGCAGCCCCAGAGTCAGCAGAGAAGCGCCATCACACCTTCCACCCACCCAAGACCTGGGTGGACAAAAGAGGCGGTGCAACCTCACTCCAAGGGGAGGCAGCCCCAGAGTCAGCAGAGAAGCCGCATCACACCTTCCACCCACCCAAGACCTGGGTGGACAAAAGAGGCGGGGCAGCCTCACTCCAAGGGGAGGCAGCCCCAGAGTCAGCAGAGAAGCCCCATCACACCTTCCACCCACCCAAGACCTGGGTGGACAAAAGAGGCGGGGCAACCTCACTCCAAGGGGAGGCAGCCCCAGAGTCAGCAGAGAAGCCCCATCACACCTTCCACCCACCCACGACCTGGGTGGACAAAAGAGATGGTGCAGCCTCACTCCAAGGGGAGGCAGCCCCAGAGTCAGCAGAGAAGCCCCATCACACCTTCCACCAACCCATGACCTGGGTGGACAGAAGAGGCGGTGCAGCCTCACTCCAAGGGGAGGCAGCCCCAGAGTCAGCAGAGAAGCGCCATCACACCTTCCACCCACCCAAGACCTGGGTGGACAAAAGAGGCGGTGCAACCTCACTCCAAGGGGAGGCAGCCCCAGAGTCAGCAGAGAAGCCGCATCACACCTTCCACCCACCCAAGACCTGGGTGGACAAAAGAGGCGGGGCAGCCTCACTCCAAGGGGAGGCAGCCCCAGAGTCAGCAGAGAAGCCCCATCACACCTTCCACCCACCCAAGACCTGGGTGGACAAAAGAGGCGGGGCAACCTCACTCCAAGGGGAGGCAGCCCCAGAGTCAGCAGAGAAGCCCCATCACACCTTCCACCCACCCAAGACCTGGGTGGACAAAAGAGGCGGTGCAACCTCACTCCAAGGGGAGGCAGCCCCAGATTCAGCAGAGAAGCCCCATCACACCTTCCACCCACCCAAGACCTGGGTGGACAAAAGAGGCGGTGCAACCTCACTCCAAGGGGAGGCAGCCCCAGAGTCAGCAGAGAAGCCCCATCACACCTTCCACCCACCCAAGACCTGGGTGGACAGAAGAGGCGGTGCAGCCTCACTCCAAGGGGAGGCAGCCCCAGAGTCAGTAGAGAAGCCCCATCACACCTTCCACCCACCCAAGACCTGGGCAGGTAGAAGGGGCAGTGTGGCAGCGGCCTTCATCTACCCCTCATTTAAAGACCCCCAAGGGGCTGGGGGCAGCCTGGGGTGGCAAAAACCTCAGTACTCTCCCACACACACACACACACACCAGTCCGTGGAAAAATTGTCTTCCACTAAACCGGCCCCTGGTGCCAAAATTGTTGGAAGCCGCCGTTCAAAGGACTTCTAGATGGTAGGAGCCAATAGTGAAGGGAGGGGTGGATAATATCACCAACATTCTTGAAGTCCCTAGTGGCAACTGGCTGCAAGGCACAGGCTACAGGAACCCTTTCCCTGACCCAACGTTTGTCCTTTTCCGACCCCGTGGAAGCCCTGTAGCTGGAGATAGCCACAGCTGTGCTGCCAGCCCTAGGGCACTCCCGTGCATTGGAGCGCCCGTAATATTCGGTGTCCAAATGCTTTGACAGGGGCAGCCGACAGACGTATTTTAATTAGCAGGAGAGTAAATTACACCGGGCTACGAGAGTCCCTGACTCCTTCTCGACAGCCTGAGAAACTGGAGAGACTAGCATTTTCAATTTAAGGTTTAGTTAGATAATGCCTGTTGGTGCCAATAGATTATAGAGTGGATATTAAATCCTGCAGGATTTGCAAGAAGGAAGCAGCCTGGGGAATCCATAAACAGTACCAAGGCAGGCCGCAGCTGTGTGCAGAGCTCCCCTCCCTAGAGGTCTTTAGTGGGGGGGGAGGCAGTAATCCCCCCCCCCAATAAACACAAACAAGAGAAGCTCCATTGCTTTGGGAGCAACTCTAACCTGTGAGATTCTCTGGTTGCCACTTGAAGGAACGGCGTGCCCCTGTAAAATAGCGTTGGCTGAGGAGATTCTCTAATAGCATGTTGTTTTCCTTCAAGCCCCAGACATCGATCCAAAAAATCCTCCAGGATGCAAATGCTGTGATTGTCCCTCGTTAATGGGGGCCTGCTGGTTTCTTCCCTCTAGGGAACTCCTTTCCCTTTTTACAAGGTAATTGTGAGCACCTGTGGCCTCCTATTCAGGTATCCACCTAGGGCTGCCAACTGCCCAAAAGGGAAACAAAAATATCCTTCTCCTTTAATAGCGGCGTAATGGACTGTTATATACCAGGTGGTCTTATTGACCTCCCTGCCATGAAAAGAATCGCCTGCCTGCTTCCACACATTACACCTCTGTTAAAGGGACAGGATGTTTTCCTCCAGGCCTGTTGGCAACCCCTACAAGTCCTGCTCCTTCTCCAAGCTCCCTAGGACTTATGACTCTATGTATGATGCGGTGGGAGGGCAGGCGGTGTGATAGAGCTCGATCTTGTTAGACCTCAGAAGCTATGCTTTGTCAGTACTTGGAAGAGAGACTCTGCAGGGGAAGGCAGTGGCAAACCACCTCTGCTTCTCACCTGCCTTGAAAGCCCCTTGCTGTTGTTGCCATAAATTGGAAGCTATGCAGAGCTGGTACTTGGAAGGAGGCTGTCAAGAAAGGCTCTGCAGAGGAAGGCAATGGCAGACCACCTGTGCTTCTCCCTTGCCCTGAAAGCCCCTTGCTGGGGTTGCCATAAATTGGAAGCTAAGCAGGACTGGTTCTTGGAAGGAAGACCACCAAGGAAGGCTCTACAGAGGAAGGCAATGGCAAACCCCCTCTGCTTCTCCCTCGCCTTGGAAGCCCCTTGCTGGGGTTGCCATGAAGTCGGAGCTAAGCAGGGCTGGTTCTTGGAAGGGAGACCATCAAGGAAGGCTCTGCAGAGGAAGGCAATGGCAAACCCCCTCTGCTTCTCCCTCGCCTTGGAAGCTCCTTGCTGGGGTTGCCATGAAGTTGGAACCTAAGCAGAACCAGCGCTTAGATGGGAGACCACCAAGGAAGGCTCTGCAGAGGAAGGCAACAGCAAACCACCTCTGCTTCTCCCTCGCCTTGGAAGCTCCTTGCTGGGGTTGCCATGAAGTTGGAACCTAAGCAGAATCAGCGCTTAGATGGGAGACCACCAAGGAAGGCTCTGCAGAGGAAGGCAACGGCAAACAACCTCTGCTTCTCCTTGGCCTTCGCAGCCCCTTGCTGGGGTCATCAGAAATCATCTGCAATTTGACGGCACTTTACGCATGCATGATGCATCTCCCCTGTGATTCACCCACTCTTGTAAAAGCACGCGCATCAGCAGTGCCTGGCTCGCCTTCCACCAACCCCTCCCCTAACTGCCTATCCCGCTAGTAAATATTTGCTGAACGTGTTCCATCTATCTAAATGTTTGTCGAATGTGCTGTGTTGCAGCTGCCCTTAAGAGGAGCAGTTCCATTGCGAGATGAAACATTCGATAAGGAGGCTCATTTCCCAAAGGGAAACTGAGTAATACAGGCTTTCCAGGAAGTCAGAGCATGCAATATAAGCACCCCACTGACAACCAGAAGGTCTATGTTTCCAAACATCCCTCGGCAGTATCCAGGGGTGGAATTCTAGCAGGAGTTCCTTTGTATATTAGGCCACACACCCCTGATGTAGCCAATCCTCCAAGAGCTTACAAGGCTTTTTTTTGGCAAGTTCCTGAAGGAGTGGCTACATCGGGGGGAGGAGGTGGCCTAATATGCAAAGGAGCTCCTGGTAGAATTCCACCCCTGGCAGTATCTCAAACTAGGAATGGGATGGACGGGAGAAGAAGAAGAAGATATTGGATTTATATCCCGCCCTCCACTCCGAAGAGTCTCAGAGCGGCTCACAATCTCCTTTACCTTCCTCCCCCACAACAGACACCCTGTGAGGTAGATGAAGATATTGGATTTATATCCCGCCCTCCAGTCTGAAGAGTCTCAGAGCGGCTCACAATCTCCTTTACCTTCCTCCCCCACAACAGACACCCTGTGAGGTAGATGAAGATATTGGATTTATATCCCGCCCTCCAATCCGAAGAGTCTCAGAGCGGCTCACAATCTCCTTTACCTTCCTCCCCCACAACAGACACCCTGTGAGGTAGATGAAGATATTGGATTTATATCCCGCCCTCCACTCTGAAGAGTCTCAGAGCGGCTCACAATCTCCTTTACCTTCCTCCCCCACAACAGACACCCTGTGAGGTGGGTGGGGCTGGAGAGGTCTCTCCCAGCAGCTGCCCTTTCAAGGACAACCTCTGCCAGAGCTATGGCTGACCCAAGGCCATTCCAGCAGGTGCAAGTGGAGGAATGGGGAATCAAACCCGGTTCTCCCAGATAACAGTCCGTACACTTAACCACTACACCAAACTGGCTCTCTGTGGCTATACTCTTTGTTCCTAGTTTCTGAGGGTCGCCCGGCTGGTCTGTAGCAAGGGAGCGAGGCCTTAGTCCAGCAACCCCTTCGAGACCAGGTGGGCACCCGTGTTAGTCTGAAGCGACAGAAGAAAGGAGGCGTCCAGTAGCACCTTTAAGACCAACAGAGTTTTATTCAGAATGTAAGTTTTCTTATGCATGCACGCTTCATCGGACAATGGAATGGGCTACAGTGAGCAAAGCTACATAGAGCTGGTGGGCAGCGGTGAAGAATGCAACGTGGTACAAAGTTGGACTCCATCTCTGGGAAAGACACGTCCTCAGTTTAACCCAGACTTGCAAACAAGAGAGCGATTAACAGACTCCCTTTCTTGCCTTAGGGCATTCTCACCGTTATTCTACCGTTCTGACATGTGACTGTTTTATTGGTTTCCCGCGCGAAGGCTATCCAGACCAAATGTTCTTTCAGGCGGTTAATTTCACTATTTTGCCACAGGATTCTAATGTTGTACCACTTTGTGTCGGTCTTAAAGGTGCTACCGGACTCCTACTTTGTTCTATTACCTTAAAGACCCAGGAGATTCTCAGGGTTACAATATACTTCTCTCCCCATGTGAAATGCTGAGTGAACACAGCAGCCAACTTGGAGCAGTGGCAGGGCTTTTTTTTATAGAAGGAACTCCTTTGCATATTAGGCCAGACACCCACTGATGTAGCCAGTCCTCCTGGAGCTTACAGTAGGCCCTGTACTAAGAGCCCTGTAAGCCAGTTTGGTGTAGTGGTTAAGTGCACTGACTCTTATCTGGGAGTACCGGATTCGATTCCCCACTCCTCCACTTGCAGCTGCTGGAATGGCCTTGGGTCAGCCATAGCTCTTGCAGAACTGTCCTTGTGAGAGCCAGTTTGGTGTGGTGGTTAAGTGTGCTGACTCTTATCTGGGAGAACCGGGTTTGATTCCCCACTCCTACACTTGCACCTGCTGGCATGGCCTCAGGTCAGCCATAGCTCTCTTATCTGGGAGAACCAGGTTTGATTCCCCACTCCTCCACTCACAGCTGCTGGAATGGCCTTGGGTCAGCCATAGCTCTTGCAGAGGTTGTCCTTGTGAGAGCCAGTTTGGTGTAGTGGTTAAGTGCACTGACTCTTATCTGGGAGATCCGGGTTGGATTCCCTTCTCCACTTGCACCTGCTGGAATGGCCTTGGGTCAGCCATAGCTCTCACAGGAGTTGTCCTTGAAAGGGCAGCTGCTGTAAGAGCTCTCTCAGCCCCGGTGTCTGTTGTGTGTGTGTGTGTGTGTGTGTGTGTGTGTGTGAGGGGGAAGCAAAGGAGTCTGTTGTGTTTGTGGGGGGGAGGGGAAGTAAAGGAGATTGTGACCGCTCTGAGATTCAGAGTATAGGATGGGATATAAATCTAATATCATCTTCTTCTTGGAAGACTGGCTACATTGTGGAGGTGTGGCCTAATATGCAGATGAGTTCCTGCTACAAAAAAAAAACCCTGATTGGGGTATGGCCACAGGAATACCAGGCTTAGAGAAGCCAGCAGCTATGGAAGCTATGCAGAGCTAGTACTTGGAAGGAATAATTAGAGGAATAATTAGCCCTACAAACACCATCATAGGCATGATGCCAGGAGGGTTGCAGCAACTAAGGGCAAAGAACCAGGAAGGAAGGAACAGGAAGTGAGCTCATTTCTGACCCAGGAGGCTTTAAAAGGAGGCCATGTAGAGACTTAATTCTTCTTCATCATCATCATCTTCTTCTTCTTCAGCAGGGAATTGGCTTGGAAATGGTCTTTATGGCCGGAGCTGGCAGCAGGGGGCGGGGGGACGTCTTGGATGCCTTCAATGTAAAGAAGTGTTATGAAGATTGCCAGACGGAAACCAAAGCTTCACATTTCAGTATCTGGGGTGTATTTGGTTTCTCAACAAAGCATTGTCTTTTGACCCTATGGACGCCAGCCTCCAGGTGGGACCTGGGGATTCCCCCAGGATTACGGCTCATCTGCAGACTACAATGACCGGTTCCCCTGGGGGAAATGGATGCTTCAGAGAGTGGGATCTATGGCATTGTACACAACAGAGGTCTTTGTCCACCCCAGCCTCCTTTCCCAAATCTCCAGAAGTTTCCCAACCTGTATCTGGTAACTCTACTCACCACCTTTCCCCACCAGTCACCAAGGGGGACCTGGTAATCCAACCTGACATTATGCCATTGTAAATGGGCACAGGATAGTTCTCCTGTAGCCCCAATGTGCTGTCCAGATTTTCTGTTTGCAAGGCTGCCAACGTCCCCATGCGCGCGCGCACACATACAACTGTCCCAACAAAAGACTCTATCCGGATGACTCCATATCATAGATACAATTCCAGCCACATATACAACTACTTTATTTTTATTAGTTTGGTGCAGTGCTTAAGTGTATGGACTCTTTTTCTGGGAGAACCCGGTTTGATTCCCCTCTCCTCCACTTGCAACTGCTGGAATGCTCGGGTCAGCCATAGCTCTCGCAGATTTGTCTTTGAAAGGGCAGCTTCTGGGAGAGTTCTCTCAGCCCCACCTACCTCACAGTGTGTCTGTTGTGGGGGAAGAAGATAAAAGAGATTGTGAGCCACTGATTCAGAGAGAAGGGTGGGGTATAAATCGACAGTCTTCTTCTTCTTCTTTAATGGTGGCAGATGGTGCAGGGTTCCGTTGGCTCATATTGTTTCCATTGGGATGGTAGGGAAAACCGTGAGCTAAAACTACCAGCAGAGGGGCAGAAATGTGTAGTAGGCTTGCTAATGGCCTGCTCTAGGTAGGGAAATTATCTCGCAGTGTCGGAAGACACTAGGCAAAGCTACCCTGCTTGTCCACCTTCTCTCTTGCAGCCACGCTGACTCGAGTCCCAGGAGCGTCGATGTTTGCAAATGAATCTTTTCAAACCGTTTCCAGAAGTTCTGGCGGCATCATCTGCTTGGCAAGGGGCAAAGGCCCTTTACTGACCGAGAGCTCATGAAGAACGAGGAACAGGGCCTGGTTAACAAACCCTTGGGGATCATCCAAAGGCCACGGAGGTGGCGGGCAAGGGCCGATAAGATTACTCGATTTATTTTATAAGGAGGGAGCCCATATAAATTAATTACCGCAAGTGGCGGGGCATGTGCGTTGCTTCTCGACCTCTTTCCTTGAAGGTTAGGGAAACTATTAACCTCCCGCATCTTGGATGAGCCCCGGCTTCTGTTTATAGAGATCCAGGTTAATGAAGAGGTCTTTGAAATGAATCCTCTTAGAGGGAAGATGGAGTTGTCAATGAGTCGTGTTTAATATTTCCTGATCTTTCGGATTTGGGTTAGGCCAGCTGGGATTGAAAAGGGTGGAGGGGGGGGGGGAGAGAGAACTGAGTTAGATTTTTGGCACACTGGCTGGAGATCTTGAGATGCTACTGCTCGTGGCTTTTGTTCAACAGCTGCTCCACTGGATCCCACAACGGTCCACCTTGCTCAGCAGTCCCCAGCCTTTTTGGCACCAGGGACCGGTTTTGTGGATGATCATTTTTCCACAGACCGGGGCGAGGGAGATGGTTTCAGAATGATACAATTGTGCACTTTTATAATATAGTGGGTTCTATGCAAGGAATAATAATAATAATACTTTTTATTTGTATCCCGCCCTCCCCGCAAGGGCAGGCTCAGGGCGGCTCACAACATATGAATACAATACATTGGTGGATCTGTATGATATGATGTAAAAGGGATATGGGATGTAAAAGGAAGATACAAATGATCTTAAGGGACCCTTCACATCCGGGCCACTTGCTATTTGAGATCTTACCGTCAGGTAGGCGATATAGAGTGTTGAAGGCTAAGACAAATAGATTCAAGGGCAGCTTCTATCCAAGTGCCGTGGTTAGGCTAAATGCAGGGTTATGAATGGTTATTGGTTTTTAGATGCATTTAAATGGTCTATGTATATGTCCTTTTGTGGGTGTTGATGCACTGGTATGTTTGTGGAAGAGCACCTCATTTCGTTGCTCTCATTTTCTTTTTTGAGAACAATGACAATAAATTTATCTATCTATCTATCTATCTATCTATCTATCTATCTATCTATCTATCTACAATAAAATTATAAAATTATACATAGTACTTACACTTATAATTATAAAATCGACATAAATCCATTTACAAATTGTATTAAAATTAATTATGGTGCTATAACTTAAATCTTTGATACATTCTGTGGCTAAAAACATATCCAGCGACACTTTCTTAGCTCAGCATTAGGTGAAGGCTATTTGGAAGAGGTAGGTCTTACAGGCCCTGCGGAATTGATCTAAGCATCGCAGGGCCCGCACCTCCTCCGGGAGTTGATTCCATAACAGTGGAGCTGCAATGGAGAAGGCCCGATCCCGGGTGGTCTTCAATCTGGCCTCCCTTGGCCCAGGGATATTCAGCTGGTTCTTCCCTGCCGACCTCAGCGCTCTCTGGAGCTCATATGGGGAGAGACGGTCCCTCAGGTAGGCAGGTCCTCGGCCATATAGGGCTTTAAAGGTAATAACCAGCACCTTGTAACGGACTCGGTACACTGCTGGCAGCCAGTGCAGTCCGCGCAGCCCCGGCTGTATGTACTCCCATCTTGGGAGTCCCAATAACAGCCTAGCCTGATGAGGGAAGGTGGTAGTGAACATCGCTCTTTTATTGAATGCAGCATAGTATAAGGCTGCCTCAAAAGACTGAAGACTGGGCGAACAATATATGCACACAAAGTTCCTGCGCTAGCATGCTATTGGACCATTCGAACCAGCAGGGGGCTCGTGATTGGAGCAGGGCAGCAGGAATTTGAATCCTACAGCCCATAGTTCCCGAGTCCCCAAGCTCAGTCTTACAGGCTCCAGTGAGCCAGGCAAGAACTCCATATCATAGATACAATTCCAGCCACACATACAACTACTTTATTTTTATTAGTTTGGTGCAGTGCTTAAGTGTATGGACTCTTTTCTGGGAGAACCCGGTTTGATTCCCCTCTCCTCCACTTGCAACTGCTGGAATGCTTGGGTCAGCCATAGCTCTCGCAGATTTGTCTTTGAAAGGGCAGCTTCTGGGAGAGCTCTCTCAGCCCCACCTACCTCACAGGGTGTCTGTTGTGGGGGAAGAAGATAAAAGAGGTTGCGAGCCACTGATTCAGAGAGAAGGGTGGGGTATAAATCTACGGTCTTCTTCTTCTTTAATGACGGCAGATGGCGCAGGGTGCCGTCGGCTCACATTGTTTCCATTGGGATGGTAGGGAAAACCGTGAGCTAAAACTACCAGCAGAGGGGCAGAAAATATTGTCTGTAATGTGTAGTAGGCTTGCCAATGGCCTGCTCTAGGTAGGGAAATTCCCACTATTGCTCCCTCATCCCTGACAGTGCTCCACTGACCAGTGGGGGGAAATGGGGGGAGGACGTTAGCAACACAACATCACTTCCGGGTGAATCCCAGAAGTGAGGTCAGCAATGGTCTAGGAGTTTCCCCACTCTCCATGGTTCTTAAGAAAGCAACATCAGACAGGGTTGGGGGGAGGGGTTTGGTAGAAAAAGCCCAGCAGGAACTAATTTGCATATTAGGCCACACCCCTGGCATCACCATTGTTTCACGCGGGGTTTTTTGTAGGAAAAAGACCAGCAGGGACTCATTTGTATATTAGACCACACACCCTGACACCAAGCCAGCCAGAACTGCGTCCCTATGCATTCTTGCTTTAAAAACCCAGAAGTGATGTTAGCAGCACTCTAGGATTTCATCTCCGTGGCTTTTACCATAGAGACAGGGCAAAATCCTAGAGCATTGGTAATGTCACTTCTTGCTTCCAGCCCAAAGCAATGGCATTGGCAACATATCACCAATGTCCTTTTCCCCATGCCCTGCCTTCCCCAAAAGTCTCCCTGGTAGTTCCAAACGTGTGCCTGGCACCCCTAAGCTGGTAGGTATTTTCCTGTAACAAATCATACCCTCCAGATCTATCGTACCCAAGACTGATCCTGAAACTGAGCAGCCCCCTCGTCTGTCAGCATCAAATAAAGAAACCAAATATCTGAATTTTGTAGCGCACCAGTGAAAGAATCCTGTGTCCTAGGCGATAAGCAGCTGCTGCAAACGAGACAAAATGGTGTGTATGAACTGCAGTAGAACAGTGCCACCTGCTGGACACGTCTGTCTGTGCGAGTCACCCACTGTAAACTTTGCAGAACTTTTGTAATAGATTGAGTCAAAAGGCTGCGATCACGCATACTAAATAATGCACTTTCGAGCCATTTCCGGACTGGATTTTACGGTGCAAATTGGCAAAATCCAGTCGGAAAGTGCATTGAAAGTGGATAGAAAGTGCATTATTTAGTGCGTGGGATCGAAGGTAGATCCAGATCGGCAGCCGTGTTGGTCTGAAGCAGTAGGACAAAGCCGGTGTTTTAAAACCACCTTTAAGACCAACAGTCAATGTATTTATGGACTGTTAACTTCCATGTCAATGTATCTGAGGATGTGTGCAAGCACATGAAAGCTCATACCTCAAATAAAACTTCATTAGTCTTTAAAGCTGAACATACGAAGCTGCCTTCTACTGAATCAGACCCTGGGTCCATCAAAGTCAGTATTGTTTCTCCAAATGAAACAGGTGAAACATATGAAGATATGATGCTGAATCAGACCCTTATACTGCATCAGACCCTCGGTCCATCAAAGTCAGTATTGTCTACTCAGACTGGCAGCGGCTCTCCAGGGTCTCAAGCTGAGGTTTTTCACGCCTATTTGCCTGGACCCTTTCTTTCTTTCTTTCTTTCTTTCTTTCTTTCTTTCTTTCTTTCTTTCTTTCTTTCTTTCTTTCTTTCTTTCTTTCTTTCTTTCTTTCTTTCTTTCTTTTTCAATTTATATCCCACGCTTCCCACCAAAGCGGCTCAGGGCGGCTTACAACATATAAAATCTAACATAGGTTTAGCTTTAAAACATCAATTTACAACAATTTAAAACAATAAGATAATAAAACATATAAAACAGCGGTCTGTCGAAATGTTACACTACAACCTTCCAAAGTTTCCAGTGTCAGTTAGTTATAAGCCAGCCGGAAGAAGACTGTCTTTCAGGCCCTGCGGAACTGCCCAAGGTCCGGCAGGGCCCTCACCTCTTCCAGCAGCTGGTTCCACCAGCAAGGTGCCGTTACCGAAAAGCCCCGGTCCCTGGTAGATTTCAGACAGGCCTCCTTTGGCCTGGGAATTACAAGCAGGTTTTGAGAACCCGATCTCAGTACTCTCTGGGGAACATGTGGGGAGAGATGGTCCCTAAGGTAGGCAGGTCCTAGGCCATATAGGGCTTTAAAGGTAATAACCAGCACCTTGTACCGGACTCGGTATATTATTGGCAGCCAGTGCAGATCCCGAAGCCCCGGCCGAATGTGCTCCCATCTTGGGAGCCCTAATAACAGCCGGGCAGCGGCATTCTGCACTAACTGCAACTTCCGGGTTCGGCACATGGGCAGCCCCATGTAGAGGGCATTACAGTAGTCCAACCTCGAGGTGACCGTGGAGTTGGAGATGCCGGGGATTGTACCTGGGACCTTCTGCTAACCAAGCAGATGCTCTATCACTGAGCCACCGTCCCTCCCTAGGTGCCACTGGACTCAAGACTTAGTTATAGTGAGTCAAACTGTACCTAAGAGTAGATAGATCCAGGTGGGCAGCCAGTAGGTCTGAAGCAGTAGAACAAAGCAAGAGTCAAGTTGCACTTTTAAGACCAACAAAGTTTTATGCAGAATGTCAGCTTTCATGTGCTCTAAGCACACTTCATCAGACAATAGAATGGAATTGTCCTAAATACAGAGAAAGTGGGCTGTGAGTTAGTATGTGGAGTCATGGGAATGTTTTTTTAGCAGATTAAAAGAGTCACAAGTTGGGGTCTGGTGTTTGTTAGTTTCTGTTAACTGGGCTGAAACAACAATGAAGGGTAATTAAGTTGGAATAGCAGATTGATGTCCATGCACTAAACCTAAGAGTACTTGACTATTCTGGCTGGAAGACGGTTTTTTTAGAAGACCGCAGATTTATACCGCGCCCTTGTCTCTGAATCAATCTCCTATATCTTCTTCTCCCACAACAGACACCCTGTGAGGAGAATGGGGCTGAGAGGGCTCTCACAGCAGCTGCCCTTTCAAGGACAAATCCTGAGGGAGCTATGGCTAACCCAAGGCCATTCCAGCAGGTGCAAGTGGATGAGTGGAGAATCAAACCCGGTTCTCCCAGATAAGAGTCCGCACACTTAACCACTACACCAAACTGGCTCTCACAAGGACAGCCCTGCCAGAGTGATGGCTGACCCAAGGCCATTCCAGTAGCTGTGAGTGGAGGAGTGGGGAATCAAACCCGGTTTTCCCAGATAAGAGTCCGCACACTTAACCACTACACCAAACTGGCTCTCACAAGGACAGCTCTGCCAGAACTCTGGCTGACCCAAGGCCATTCCAGCAGCTGTGAGTGGAGGAGTGAGGAATCAAACCCGGTTCTCCCTGATAAGAGTCCACACACTTCACCACTACACCAAACTGGCCTTCACAAGGACAGCTCTGCCAGAGCTCTGGCTGACCCAAGGCCATTCCAACAGCTGTGAGTGGAGGAGTGAGGAATCAAACCCGGTTCTCCCTGATAAGAGTCCACATACTTCACCACTACACCAAACTGGCCTTCACAAGGACAGCTCTGCCAGAGCTCTGGCTGACCCAAGGCCATTCCAGCAGCTGTGAGTGGAAGAGTGAGGAATCAAACCCAGTTCTCCCTGATAAGAGTCCGCACACTTCACCACTACCCCAAACTGGCTCTCACAAGGACAGCTCTGCCAGAGCTCTGGCTGACCCAAGGCCATTCCAGCAGCTGTGAGTGGAGGAGTGAGGAATCAAACCCGGTTCTCCCTGATAAGAGTCCACACACTTCACCACTACACCAAACTGGCCTTCACAAGGACAGCTCTGCCAGAGCTCTGGCTGACCCAAGGCCATTCCAGCAGCTGTGAGTGGAGGAGTGAGGAATCAAACCCAGTTCTCCCTGATAAGAGTCCGCACACTTCACCACTACCCCAAACTGGCTCTCACAAGGACAGCTCTGCCAGAACTCTGGCTGACCCAAGGCCATTCCAGCAGCTGTGAGTGGAGGAGTGAGGAATCAAACCCAGTTCTCCCTGATAAGAGTCCGCACACTTAACCACTACCCCAAACTGACTGGCAGTGACTCACCTTGGATGCAGGCGGAGACTATTTCTGAGATGCTCTTAAATTCAGATGCTAAAGACTGGAGCCGCATCTGCTGCTCGCATGAGCTACAATCACTCGCTTTGTGAGCCCTACACCCCCCCCCCCTTATTTCCACTATGCCAGGGGTGGCCAAGGGTAGCTCTCCGGATGTTTTTTTGCCTACAACTCCCATCAGCCCCAGCCAGCGTGGCCAATGCCTGGGGCTGATGGGAGTTGTAAGCAAAAAAACATCCGGAGAGCTACCCTTGGCCACCCCTGCCCTACGTGGCAAAAGCTACCAGAACCTCCATTGCAAGGCCATTGATTTGGAGGGATTATTTTTTCATATCTTGCAGACTGTCAAATGCAACGAGGCTTGCCAGGTTCCCCGTGACCACTGGCAGGAGATGGGACCGCGGGTGGGGTGGGGGTAGGGTTGTCAGAACCAGGTTGAGAAACCCCTGGAGATTTGGGGGTGGAGCCTGGGGAGGACAGGTTCATCAAAGGGGTACAAGGCCATAGAGCTCACCCTCCAAAGCATCCCTTTTCTTTTGAGGGAACCCATCTCCGTAGTCTGGAAATGAGGTATAATTCCAGGTCTCCAGGTCCCACCTGCGGGTTGGCATCCCTAAATGGAAGCAAGTGGTTTCACACCTAAGGAAGCCTCCCCCCAGAACAGCACAGTCTATTTGTGAGAATCAGGGATTCTGTGTGAATGGTGCATGAAGGCCCTCTGTTCATGCGGAGTTTTGTTTTTTGCAAGCGTTATGGGAATACCGACAAGATGCCGCCCACGTAAAGCCATCAGGGCTGGGGGGGTTTTGTAGCAGGAACTCCTTTGCACTGGCACCAGTGGTATACCAAGTTCGCTACAAAGTGCTGGTTATCACCTTTAAAGCCCTATATGGCCGAGGACCTACCTACCTGAGGGACCGTCTCTCCCCATATGAGCCCCAGAGGGCACTGAGGTCATCTGGGAAAAACCAGTTGAATATCCCTGGGCCAAGGGAGGCCAGACTGAAGGCCACCCGGGATCGGGCCTTCTCTGTCGTCGCTCCATTATTGTGGAACCAACTCCCCGAGGAGGTGAGGGCCCTAAGATGTTTAGATCAATTCCGTAGGGCCTGTAAGACCCACCTTTTCAAGGTGGCCTTCAACTAGCGATAGAATTAGTAACAAAGCTAGGTATGCTGCTGGAAATGTTTTTATTATCTGATGTTTACGAAATCTAATGTTTATAACGCCATATTGTTATGTTAATTTTAATAATTTATAACTGTTTTAACCATGTTTTTATAATGTAAACTGATGTAATGTGTATTTTATGCTGTGAGCCGCCCTGAGCCTGCTTCGGCGGGGAGGGCGGGATAGAAATAAAAAATTATTATTATTATTATTATTATTATATTAGGCCACACACTCCTGACGTAGCCAGTCCTCCAAGAGTTTACAGTAGGCCCTGTATGAAGAGCCCTGTAAGCTCTTAGAGAATTGGCTCTTAGAGAAGAGAGCCAGTTTGGTGTCGTGATTAAGTGTGCGGACTCTTATCTGGGAGAACCAGGTTTGATTCCCCACTCTTCCACTTGCACCTGCTGGCATGGCCTTGGGTCAGCCATAGCTCTGGCAGAGGTTGTCCTTGAAAGGGCAGCTGCTGTGAGAGTCCTCTCAGCCCCACCCACCTCACAGGGTGTCTGTTGTGGGGGAGGGAGATAAAGGAGATTGTGAGCCGCTCTGAGACTCTTGAGTGGGGGGCGGAATATAAATCCAATATCTTCATCTTCTTCTTCTACATCAGAGGTGTGTGGCCTAAGATGCAAAGGAGTTCCTGCTATTGGAAGCCATTGCATGAGTTAGCCAAGGTGGCGCAGTGGTTTGAGTGGCAGACTAGAAGCAGGGAAACTCAGGTTTAGGACTAGGCACAATCCAATTGGCTGTTTGGGTCACCTGACTCCTGCTGAACTGTCAGAGCTGCAGTAGAATAAAGTAGGAGTCAAGTGGCACCTTTAAGTCCAACCAAGTTTTATCCAGAATGGAAGCTTTCCTGAGCTCTCAGCACACTCCATCGGACGAGATTCCTCGCCTGATGAAGTGTGCTTAGAGCACACCGAAGCTTCAGTTCTGAATAAAACTTGGTTGGTCTTAAAAGGTGCCCCTTGACTCCTACTTTGTCCGACTGCTTCAGACCAACACGGCTGCCCGCCTGGATCGACCTACATGTTAGAGCTGCAGTTCCATCTCCAGGCCATTGGCGTGGGTGAGGCTGGAGGGCAGAAGAAACCTGGCAAACAGCTTGCCCCAGCCCCAGTGCTCTATCTCCAGCAAGGTATTTCGGCAGAACAAGGAATCTGAGTAAGACTTGCCAGCCCATCTCCTGGACTGGGACCTCTGAAAGCTTCCCCTGCCATGGCTCTAAGCAATTTCAGCTTGTAGCATCACAGCGGGGAAAGCCTCGTTGATGTAGACTTCCGCGTGTTGTATCCCTGCCAGCAATGCAGAGTTCCTTGGCAACAGCTGTCCAACAGCTGCAGGAGCCAGCGTTCCTTGCTGAACAGCTGCAGGAGTCAGTGGTTTGACCTGGAGAGCCCACGCTAGCCCGATCTCAGCAGATCTCCAACGCTAATCAGGGGGGTGTGGCCTAAGATGCAAAGGAGTTCCTGCTACAAAAAAAAAAAGAAGCCCTGTCAATATCTGGATGGGAGACCACCAAGGAAGTTTACGGTCACCATGCAGAGGCAGGTTACAGCAAATCACCTCCGTTCATTTCTGCCCGGTCCTAAACGGTTCAGGCTGGTCTGATCTCATCTTGGAGGCTGCGCGGGGTCAGTTCTGGTTAGTATTTGGACGGGAGACCACCAAATAACAGGGTTGCTATGCAGGGGCAAGCGATGTTAGATCTCTGAACATCTCTTGCCTTGAAAACCCGAGGGCTGGATCTGACATCAATAAGACCTTGTTGGGCTGGGCCATGACAGGTTGAGCCATCTGGGTACCTATTCAAGATTCGGTAGCAGAGACATAAACTTTACAAAGGACGCAGACAAACACAATTAAATATTTTTTAAAAATAAGCCAGTTTGGTGTAGTGGTTAAGTGTGCGGACTCTTATCTGGGAGAACCTGGTTTGATTCCCCACTCCTCCACTTGCACCTGCTAGCATGGCCTTGGGTCAGCCATAGCTCTGGCAGAGTTGTCCTTGAAAGGGCAGCTGCTGTGAGAGCCCTCTCCAGCCCCACCCACCTCACAGGGTGTCTGTTGTGGGGGAGGAAGGGAAAGGAGATTGTGAGCCGCTCTGAGACTCTTTGGAGTGGAGGGCGGGATATAAATCCAATATCTTCTTCTTCTTCTTCTAAAACATTAGCACTTGTTGATCTTAAAGGTGCTTCCCTTGCATTTCTCCCATGGGATCCAGGGAACTGGGTATGGAAGCTGTGGCTCTTTCCTTCCTTCCCCAGGGGATAGGGGGGAAGCCTCAACCAACAGAAGGAAGAGAGGCTCTGCTGTGCGATTGAGAGAGCCTGGGAAAACAAGCTTTGCCTCCCTCCCCCCTTCTTCCCCAAGGGAGGAGCCTCAGTCAATGAAGAAAATAGAGGTTTTGTTCTGTAGCTCCTGTGCAATTGAGCAAGCCTTGCAAAGCAAGCTGTGATGCAGAAGGAAGCAAGATATAGGGAGAAGGAAGCAGATGACAGCCAGTTGCTCGGGGGCCTAATAGGAGCTCTCTGGGGGCCTAATTCGGCCCCTGGACTGTATGTGTGACACCCCTGCCCTACAGAGTCTCCTGTGGCAATGAATTCCATGTCTTAATCACCCTTTGAGTAAAGAAGTATTTTCTTTTATCTGTTCTAACCTGACTGCTCAGCCGCCCTGAGCCTACTTTGGTGGGGAGGGCGAGAAATAAATAAAATAAACATAACATAACATGATTCCGTTGAGTGTCCACGAGTTCTTGTATTATGAGAAAGGGAGGAAAGTACCGGTACTTTGTTCTCTACCTTCTCTATTTCGATCATGAAATGCGGAATGAATCATAGAATCTTGATCACAAAATGCTGAATGAATCATAGAATCATAGAGTTGGAATGGACCTCCAGGGTCATCTAGTCGAACCCCCTGCATAATGCAGGAACTTCACAAATACCTCCACACACAAACACAACTCCAATGACCCCCGCTCCGTGCCCCGAAGAACTCTTGAAAATTCATCTTGAATGTAACATTACCTCAGTATGTTGAAATTCAAGGCCTTTTGGATTGGGGAGCAAGTTTAGCTAGTTGAGAGAAACTTCGGATCTCAAAAGCCGTCAACCTCCAGCTAGGCCATCCGGCAGATACAGCTTACCATATGTCAAGTATAATACATTATACACGGTCGGTGCATCAGGGCCTTGTTCTCTAACACGGAATATAATATCAACTCTCAAATATCATGATCGGTTATCGTAAGATGTCAAATGTCGAAGGCAGAGTGAATACTTTAAGGATCCAGAGAGTATCTGGAAGACGAACGCAGGAGTGAAATTGCCTTCGACGGAATCAAACCTTTGGTCTGTCAAGGTCAGCCTTGTCTACTCAGATTGGCAGGAGCTCTCCAGGGTCTCGGGCAGAGAAACGTCTTCCCCATCACCTCCTGCCTGATCCCTTTTAGTTGGAGATGCCGGGGACTGAACCTGGGACCTTCTGCAGGCAAAGCAGAGGTTCTCCCACAAAGCCGCGGCCCCTAAATATTTGATACCGATCATCTCAGAGAAGAAATGTTGACATAAAATTGTGAAGCGACTTGCTCTCATTTTTACTTATTGAAAGTAAGTAAGTCCCTTGGACTGCAAGAAGATCAAATCAGTCAGTCCTAAGGGAAATCAAACCCAGACTGTTCCCTGGAAGGTCAGAAGCTGAACTCAAATAGTTTGGGCACCAAATGAGTAGTGAGCACTCACCGGAGAAGACCCTGATGCTGGGAAAGACAGAAGGCAAAAGAAGGAGGGGACAGCAAAATATGAGATGGCTGGACGGTGTTACTGATGTAACTAACATAAATTTGAGCAGACTTCGGAGAAGAAGATGAAGATGAAAAAGAAGAAGACTGCAGATTTATACCCCGCCCTTCTCTCTGGATCAGAGACTCAGAGCGGCTTACAATCTCCTATATCTTCTCCCCCCACAACAGACACCCTGTGAGGTGGGTGAGGCTGGGAGGGCTCTCACAGCAACTGCCCTTTCAAGGAAAACTCCTGCAATAGCTATGGCTAACCCAAAGCCATTCCAGCAGATGCAAGTGGAGGAGTGGGGAAGCAAACCCAGTTCTCCCAGATAAGAGTCTGCACACTTAACCACTATACCAACTGGAAGATGGTGGAAGACAGGAGGGCCTGGTGTGACTTGGTCCATGAGGTCACAAAGAGTCAGAATCGACTGTGTGACTGAACAACAACAACAAAAGAGGTCATAGGAGCCCTGTGGTGCAGAGTTGTAAGCTGCAGTACTGCAGTCCAAGCTCCGCTCATAACCTGAGTTTGTTCTTGGTGGAATCTGGGTTCAGGTAGCCTGCTCAAGGTTGACTCAGCCTTCCATCCTTCCGAGGTCAGTAAAATGAGTGCCCAGCTTGCTGGGGGGAAAGCGTAGATGACCTGGGAAGGCAATAGTTTGCCCCTCTGTAAAAAGTCTGCCATGAAAACGTCCTGATGTGACATCACCTCATAGGTTGGTAACAACTCGGTGCTTGCACAGGGGGCTGCCTTTACCTTTAAAGAGGCCGTGGTTCAGGGAAGAGTCTCTGATATGCAGACAGAAGGTCCCAGGATCAATCCCTGGCATCTCCAGTTAAAAGAACGAGATGATGTGAAAGGCCTCTCTGGAGAGCCGCTGCCAGTCTGAGTAGACAACAGTGACCTTGATGGACCAAGGGTCTGATTCAGGATAAGGCAACTTATAAGGTGGGCTCTGGCATGTTGAAAACTGGATTCTGGATCTCTACAGGCCCCATTCTGGCTTGAAATTGTCTAGGAGGTCACACGGTGCAGCCTTTCCCCATAGACTTACACACACTTCCCTTTCTCTCCTGTGTGTTCCACGCCCCTCCCCCCTCCCGGCTTTTGGTTTGTGAAATAGTTAATGCACGGGTTGCCAACCTCCAGGTGGGTGGTGGAGACTACCTGGCAGGGCTTTTTTTGTAAGAGGAACTCCTTTGCATATTAGGCCACACACCCCTGATGTAGCCCATCCTCCTGGAGCGTACAGTAGGCGCTGTACTAAGAGCCCTGGAAGCTCCAGGAGGATTGGCTGCATCGGGGGTATGGGGCCTAATATGCAAAGGAATTCCTGCTACAAAAAAAAGCCCTAGGCCACACACCCCTGATGTAGCCAATCCTCCTGGAGCTTACAGTAGGTTCTGTACTAACAGCCCTGTAAGCTCCTGGAGGATTGGCGGCATCAGGGGTGTGTGGCCTAATATACAAAGGAGCTCATGCTAGAATTCCATCCCTGGGCCACACACCCCTGATGTAGCCAATCCTCCAAGAGCTTACAGTAGGCCCTGTAAGAAGAGCCTTGTAAGCTCCAGGAGGATTGGCTACATCAGGGGTGTGTGGCCGAATATGCAAAGGAGCTCTTGCTAGAATTTCGTCCCTGGGCCACACCCCCCCTGATGTAGCCAATCCTCCTGGAGCTTACAGTAGGCCCTGTACTAAGAGCCCTGTAAGCTCCAGGACGACTCTACATGGGGGGTGGGGTGGCCTTATATGCCAAAGAAGTTCCTGCTACACACACACACACAAAAAAGCCCTTCTATCTGGAATCACAGCTCATCACCAGACGCCATAAATCACTTATTTGTTTCTTTCAAACATCTATTCCACTTCTGCAGAAAATGGCTGCTTTTGGAAGACAGACTGCATGGCCTTATGTACCCTAGCAGGGCCCATCCCTTCCCTAAACTCCACTCCCCCAGGCGCCACCCTCCAATCTCAACCCAGACTTGACAAACCAAGCGCAAAGAGACTGTGCAAACCGCAAGGAGGGCTCCGCAGGAACAAACAGCAGCCTTTTGCTTGCCTTTCAGAGAGCTGGAAGAGAAGCGGCCTCCGCAGCCATTTTTAGGAAAGAGGGCCCCATTCTCCCTTGATTGCTTTTTAATCGCAGCCATAACAGTAACGGATGCGGCAAGCAGAATGGATGGGGAAGAGCCCAGAAGTTTGCATGGAGGCTAAATGAGGAGAATTTATCGCCGGCTGCACTCCAGCATCGCCGTCTGGGGCCGCTCTCTGGGAAGGCGACTGACCCCTCGCATCATTATCGGCAAAGCTTGAACGTTGGAATAATATTTTCCTTAAGCAGCAGGCAGAGAGCCCCGCGCGCGCTTCCTCAGAGGATGAAATGATGGAGGATGCTGTGAGATCTACGCCGCCTCCAAGGGAAATATTGATCGCCCGATCAGCGCTGCTCTCCCGCTCGTTTCTTTCCCGGCTTTTGACTTTGTGCAATAGTTAATGCAATGCTTTAAACACTTCCCTGCAACGGCTTGCCAATGTAGTTTAGAACCAGCTGCTCAAAATGCCGCACGTAAAAATGTAAATCGTTGGCTGTTTGCAGAGATGGTGACCTTCGCTAAGGCACACGCAGCTTTCCTGGAAATATGTTTTTAGAATGTTTTAAGACTAGGATCCAAAGCATTGTGCAGCCAGTTTGATTCCCAAGACAGACTTCCATAAGAATATAAGAGAAGTCATGTTGGATCAGGCCAATGGCCCATCCAGTCCAACACTCTGCGTCACACAGTGGGGAAAAAAAACAGGCGCCATCAGGAGGTCCATCAGTGGGGTCAGGACATCAGAAGCCCTTCCCACTGTTGCTCCCCCCCAAGCACTGAGAATACAGAGCATCACTGCCCCAAACAGAGAGTTCCAACAATAAGCTGTGGCTATTAACTGATGGACCTCTGCTCCATATGCTTATCTATTCCCCCCTTGAAGCTGGCTATGATTGTAGCCACCACCACCTCCTGTGGCAGTGAATTCCACATGTGAATCACCCTTTGGGTGAAGAAGGACTTCCTTTTATCCGTTCTAACCCTGCTGCTCAGCAATTTCTTTGAATGCCCACGAGTTCTTGTATTGTGAGAAAGGGAGAAAAGGACTTCTTTCTCTGCCTTCTCTATCCCATGCATAATCTTGTAAACCTCCATCATGTCACCCCTCAGTTGACGTTTCTCCAAGCTATAGAGCCCCAAGCACTTTAACCTTTCTTCATAGGGAAAGTGTTCCAACCCTTGAATCATTCTAGTTGCCCTTTTCTGCACTTTCTCCAACGCTATAATATCTTTTTTGAGGTGCGGTAACCAGAATTGTACACAGTACTCCAAATAAGGCCGCACTATCGATTTATACCATTGCATTTCCAAAAAGCAGCCCCACCCTCATTAGCGTTGCCAATCCCCAGGAGGGAGCAGGGGATCCCCTGGTTTGGAGGCCCTCCCCCCAGGCCTGCAGCCACCAGGGGGCCTGTGGGGGCAGTGCCCTCTGACATCTAGACAGGGCTCTTCAACTCCCAGGGGGCCCTCTGGGTGCAACCTGTTTTGGGTCTTTTTCTTTTTGCCACGGCTGAGCCAGCAAAGTGTCATCGGCGTCAACCGGAACTGGGAGAGCTGAGCAGGGCACAGTGCAGCGCAGCAGCAAAAACAGCAGGCAGAGAGGAGGGAGGCGGAGGAAGCCACGTGGAATGGGCTGAGGGGGGGGGGCAGATGGAGCTGCTGACTGCAAAGCGGGAGGGGGAGAGGGAGGTAGAAGAAGAAGAAAACCCCGCTAGTATGCAAGGTACACTCCCTTCTTGACCCCAACGTTGTCGGTTTTTCTGCCTCAACTTAGCCACTTTCAGAACCTCCAGCTTTTGCCCCTACCCCGGAAAGCTTCAGAGAAGTGGCAAGTCCCACAGTGGATGGGAAAGGGATGGGGAATTCCAAAGGCTTTCGGGACAAGCCTGGTAACCCTGACTTTTCAAAAAGCCCCCCGACTTTTAAACTCCTGGCTATGGCCCGGCTCCCACTTGAGAGTTCTCAGAAAGCGGGGAGGGGGCGGGGAGAGAGGGAAGTGTCTGTTGGGCACTCCATTATACCCTGTGGAGATCAATTCCCATAGAGTATAATGAAGAATGGATCCACGAGTATCTGGGGCTCTAGAGTGGTTGTTTTTTTGAGGTAGAGACACCAGATTTGTAGCAGAGAATCCAGTGCCTCAAAACGCCCCCCCCCATCAAGTTTCAAAAAGATTGGACCAGGGGGGTCCAATTCTATGAGCCCCAAGATATGAAGATATGAAGCTGCCTTATACTGAATCAGACCTTTGGTCCATCAAAGTCAGTATTATCTTCTCAGACTGGCAGTGGCTCTCCGGGGTCTCAAGCTGAGGATTTTCACACCTATTTGCCTGGACCCTTTTTTGGAGATGCTGGGGATTGAACCTGGGACAGTCTGCTTCCCAAGCAGATGCTCTACCACTGAGCCACCGTCCTCCCCTAAAAGAAGGTGCCTCTATCCTTCATTATTTCTTATAGAAGGAAGGCATTGGAAAGATGAGCGGCCCCTTCAAATGTGATGCCCAGAACTCCCTTTGGAGTTCAAACATGCTTGCCACACCCTTGCTTCTGGCTCCACCCCCAATATCTCCTGGCTCCACCCCAAAGTGCCCAGATATTTCCTGAGTTGGACCTGGCAACCCTAACCCCCGTCCCCAGGATATACTGCAAAGGAGAAAAGCTACCTCTCGAGGGGCGTCGTTGACCTCCTGGGAGGACCTGAAAATCTCCTGGAATTAAAACTGATCTCCAGATTATATAGATCCATTCCAAAGGTTTGAGAATGAGCTTGGCAACCAGGGGGAAGGTTGGGGACAGGGATATTGGGGGGGGGTGACTTTGGTGATGTTGCGGACGTTGTCAGTGTCACTATATCACTTCTAGACACACCCCAGAAGTGACAATGGGTAGCTCTAGGAATCACTGGGAATTCTATGGTAAAACCAATGAGTTTCTGGCAATTCCTAGAGCTGCCCATTGTCACTTTTGAATGTACTGGCTCAGAGGAACTGGTATCGGTGGGGATGGGGGTGTTCTGCTGCCGCTTGGACTGGCAGCAGGCAACAACAGCAATCAGTGGGAGCCCTGTACCCCCTGCAATGGTAGCCCTGTCCATTCTCCTAGAGAAAATGGCTTATTTGGAGGGTAGACTCTATAGAATTATACTTTGCTGAAGTTCTTCCCCAAGTCCTGCGAACCCCAGACTCCAAAAATCCATGAATTTTCCAACCCATACCTAGCAGCCACAATCCCCCTCCCTCTCTGCCCCTACAACCCACCTTTTCTCCCCACCACCACCTCCTCTGGTCTCTCTTTTCTCTTTCCTCTTGCTCTACACAAGCTGCCCAATCGAAGACAGCCGGAGTTCACTTGGCTGCAAAGGATTGTGGGAAGATGTGGCCACCTCCTGATGTAGCCCCAAAGCCAATTTTGAAGTCCAGGTCTGTCTTCTCCTCCTCCATGATTCACCAGGAGAAGGATAGAGTCAGCGCTTCAGAGTGTTCTCACCAAACCAGTGTGCCATCCCAGGGCTGATAGAATAGCCCACATCCTGTGCATGGAGATAGCATAGGGTTGCCAACTCCAGGCTGGGAAATTCCTGGAAATGTGTGGATGGAACCTGGGGAGGTTGGGAAGAGGTTTGGGAAGGGGAAGGACCTCATTGATAAAGAATGTCGTCGAATCCACCCTCCAAAGTAGCCATTTTCCCCAGGGGAACTGATCAATGTAGCCTGAAGATCAGTCATAATTCTAGGAGCTCTCCAGCTGCCTTCTGGAGATTCGGCAACCCCAAAGTTATCAGCAGTAGCTAGCTAACTGCTCTCTTACCTTTCCTGTTCCAGATGAAACCGACTGGCGTCTCCTGGGCCATTCTGAGTGGCACCATTTGCATCCCTTAGCGGGTAAATGTGTTTTTTTCCCCCCATGACCTGAAGAGTATATCAATCTTGCCCCCTGGCCCTAGACTTGCAGATGAAGCAGTTGTTAAAGATGCAGCTGTGGGGGCCAGCTGAAAAGTCGGCAAGCCTTACCCTGAAGTAATGATTCCATAAAGATTTTTTTTTAAATAAATGCTACCCAAGGCTGACGTGAACTCGCAGAAACATCGACTCACAAAACTATTAACGGCTCCCCGCGTAAGGGAGAGACACCGCACAGTCTCCTTGGCTTTTCCTCCTGAGCTTTTGGGGAGGGGATCACCCCATGGGGTTTCACACTGTGTGCAACAGCAGGGCACTGTCTGGTCATCGCTTCTGCACCTTTGGTCAAGAGATGGCGGGGTGGGAGGGGCAGGAAGGGCCATCCGGTTGCAGCTGACTTTATGCTGATTCCATCGGGTTTTCAAAGCAGGAGACATTCAGAGGTGGTTGGCCATTGCTTGCCTCTGCAACCCTGGTCTTCCTTGGTGCTCTCCCATCCAAATACCAACCAGGGCCTACCCTGCTTAACTTCTGTTGAGTTCAGGTGAGTCTAGGCCATGCCCGCCAGGACAGGCAAACAGAGGTGGTTTGCCATTGCTTGCCTCTGCATAGCAACCCTGGGCTTCTTTGGTGTTCTCCCATCCAAGTACTAACCAGGGCTGACCCTGCTTCGCTTTTGAGATCTGATGAGATCAGGTTAGCTGGGGCCATCCAGGTGAGTGCTGTCATGTTGCAGCCAACCTCATGGAATCTTCAAGGCAAAAGTTGAACGGAGGTGGTTTTCCGTTGGCTGCCGTTGGCTGCCTCTGCATTGCAGGCCGTGTCTAGATGGCTCAGGCTGAGCGGGCTGAAGCTAAATCTGACGAAGACAGAGGTCCTTTGCCTGGGTCGCCGTGGTCCAGGGAGGGAGATTCCCTTCCCGGCCCTCGACGGTGTGCCTCTGTCAGCAGCGCACAGGGTTAGGAGCCTGGGGGTGCTACTGGAGCCTACCCTAACTATGGAGGCCCAGATAGCAGCCACTGCCAAGTCCGCATTTTTCCATCTTAGGCGGGCAAGGCAGTTGGCCCCTTTCCTGGAGGGCGACGACCTGGCAACAGTGATCCATGCAACGGTCACCTCGAGGCTGGATTACTGCAATGCCCTCTACATGGGGCTGCCCTTGTGCCGAACCCGGAGGTTGCAGCTAGTGCAGAATGCCGCTGCCCGGCTGTTGTTAGGGCTCCCTAGACGGGAGCACATCCAGCCGGGGCTTCGGGGACTGCACTGGCTGCCGATAACATACCGAGTTCGGTACAAGGTGCTGGTTATGACCTTTAAAGCCCTTTATGGTCTGGGACCTGCCTACCTTAGGGACCGTCTCTCCCCACATGTCCCCCAGAGAGTGCTGAGGTCGGGGTCTCAGAACCTCCTTACAATCCCTGGGCCAAAGGAGGCCCGTCTGAAAGCGACCAGGGACAGGGCCTTCTCGATTGCAGCCCCCTGTTGGTGGAATCAGCTCCCGGAGGAGGTGAGGGCCCTGCGGAACCTTGAATAGTTCCGCAGGGCCTGTAAAACAACCCTCTTCCGGTTGGCATATAATTAACTGTGAGCAGAATGCCTGAATATTAAATCTTAAACATCAGATTACTGAATATTGGAAATTTGAAGGACTGATTTAAGGAATAGTAGCATAGTGTATATCGATGTGAGTTTTATGTATTTTTAGGTTTTTATGTATTTTATTGTATAATTTTAATCGTATTTAAATCGACCTCTGTTAGCTTTTATTGTTGTAAGCCGCCCTGAGCCCACCTCGGTGGGGTAGGGCGGGATATAAATCGAATAAAGTAAGTAAGTAAAGTAAGTAGCAACTCTGGACTTCCTTGGTGGTCTCCCATCCAAATACTAAACCAGGGTCCACCCTACTTAACTTCTGAGATGGGATGAGATCAGGCGACCTGGGTCATGCCCGCCAGGAAAGGCCAACAGAGGTGGTTCGCCATTGCTTGCCTCTGCGTAGCAACCCTGGACTTCTTTGGTGGTCTCCCATCCAAGTACTAACCAGGAAAGACCCTGCTTAGCTTCTGAGACATGATGAGATAGGCTAGCCTGGACTATCCAGGTCAGTGCCTTCAAGTCACAACCAACCGTTAGAGGTTTCAAAAGATCAAAGACGGGCTGAGGTGGTTTGCCTTTGCCTGCCTCTGCGTAGCAACCCTGGACTTCCTTGGTGGTCCCTCATGCAAGTAATAACCAGGGCCAACCCTCCTTGGCTTCCTAGGCATGACACCATCTAGGCTAGTCTGGGTCATAAGATCAGGGTAAAGACAAACAGAGGTGGCTTGCCGTTGCCTGCCTCTACGTAGCAACTCTGGACTTCCTTGGTGGTCTCCTATCCAAGTAATAACCAGGACCAACCCTCCTTGGCTTCCTAGATGTGACACCATCTAGACTAGTCTGGGTCATCGAGATCAGGGCAAAGACAAACCGAGGTGGCTTGCCGTTGCCTGCCTCTGCATAGCAATCTTGGACTTCCCTGGCGGTCTCCCATCCAAGTAATAACCAGGACCAACTCTCCTTGGCTTCCTAGATGTGACACCATCTAGGCTAGTCTGGGTCATAAGATCAGGGCAAAGACAAACAGAGGTGGCTTGCTGTTGCCTGCCTCTGCGTAGCAACCCTGGACTTCCCTGGTGGTTTCCCATCCAAGTAATAACCAGGACCAACCCTCCTTGGCTTCCTAGATGTGACACCATCTAGGCTAGTCTGGGTCATCAGGGCAAAGACAAACAGAGGTGGCTTGCCGTTGCCTGCCTCTGCGTAGCAACCCTGGACTTCCCTGGTGGTTTCCCATCCAAGTAATAACCAGGACCAAGTCTCCTTGGCTTCCTAGATGTGACACCATCTAGGCTAGTCTGGGTCATCAAGATCAGGGCAAAGACAAACAGAGGTGGCTTGCCGTTGCCTGCCTCTGCATAGCAATCTTGGACTTCCCTGGCGGTCTCCCATCCAAGTAATAACCAGGACCAACTCTCCTTGGCTTCCTAGATGTGACACCATCTAGGCTAGTCTGGGTCATCAAGATCAGGGCAAAGACAAACAGAGGTGGCTTGCTGTTGCCTGCCTCTGCGTAGCAACTCTGAACTTCCTTGGTGGTCTCCTATACAAGTAATAACCAGGACCAAGTCTCCTTGGCTTCCTAGATGTGACACCATCTAGGCTAGTCTGGGTCATAAGATCAGGGTAAAGACAAACAGAGGTGGCTTGCCGTTGCCTGCCTCTGCGTAGCAACCCTGGACTTCCTTGGTGGTCTCCCGTCCAAGTAATAACCAGGACTGATGGGGCTTAGCTTCCAAGATCGCACAAGAAAGATCCACCCAGCCTGAGTGATCCGGGTCAGAAACACACACAGAAAAAGCATATGCCTGAAATGTCCTGATTCCACACTGAGAAATTCTGCACAAAGTTTTACCCCCACCCCAGAGGGGAAAAAAATGTACAAACGTCCCCAAAGTCCACAATATCCTTTATTGTGATGTTTTACGTTCAGGAGTTCTTAAGAGATACAGTATTTTAAGACAAATAACATTCGCTTCCCTAAAACATTTCAAGGCAACATAAATTCCAATTCATAGAATGTAAAGCCGAATTTTTGCACGCAGGACCGAGTTAGGCCCCTTCCCTGGAGACTCTTCCCTTTCCATACCTGATGAGTTTCGCTTCTGCTCTCTTTGAAACTAGGGGCTCATGAACAGAACCGGATTAACAATTAGGCCAAGTAGGAACTGGCCTAAGGGCCCCCAGGCCTTTAAGGGCCCCCAGGCCTTTAAGGGCCCCAGGCTGGCTCCCCCCCGCCCTGCTTGCAGCCTTCCCCAGCCTACACATGGAGCCAGCAACTGAGCTGCTCTTTGCCCGACTTGCCTGGTGCGGCTGCTGCTGGCGTTGTTGCCAAGTTTGCCTCTCTCTGCCTCTCCCCCAGAGTGCTGTCAAAGGGGCTTTCGAGAAGGTGCCTGCAGGCTGCAGCGGGGGCCGTGGGCGGTGGGGTGGGCACTCAGGCTCTGAGATAGTTTGCGAGCCCCCCCCCCAAATTTGGACTGCCTAGGGGGCCTCCACAGGATTTAATCTGGCACTGCTCATGAAGTCAACAGCCACGCCTCCACCTGAGCACTTTGCCCCTCATGGGAATAATCTGATGATAACTTCTGGTAAGAACAACACCCTGCACGTGCTTAGATCCACTCTTGTCATTATCATTGCAACATCTGCTCTAAGGGTAAGCCTTGGCATTGAAAAACCTTTCGAGCCCTGGTGAATCTCATGTTCATAGTGACTGTTTTTTCTGCAATAAACATTCATACTCCTTCTCAATACTGTGAAAAAAAAACCCGGAGTAGTAAAGGATAAGAAAAGACAAAACAAGATTTTCTTTTTTCTTTTTAGTAATAAACTGATATGGTCAAAGCCATACTGGGATCTTATCTTCCATCCAGTGTTTTGCTGGTTTTTGTTCCCAGTTCTCTCTGAAGCGTTACAGCTACCGTTTTCGCACACAGCTTACCTCGCAGTCACAATCCTGTTCCCTCCACAGCATCCAGTCGGATTTCCCACCATCTGCCCCGGAGTTACAGGAAGTGCCGCAGCTTCTGCGTAGCAAACGTAAACTGGGTTTTAGCGGTTTACGTTTGCTACGCAAAAGCCGCGGCACTTCCTATAACTCTGGCGCAGATGGTGCAAAATCCAACCGGACGCTGTGGAGGGAACAGGATTGTGACTGTGAGGTTAGCTGTGTGTGAAAACGGTCAACATGTTTACTTCTTTAGGGCTTAAAAAAAAAAAAGCTAGCCGTTTTTGGATAAGCAAGATAAGCTTTGCAAAAGCTGAGCTGCTGGAGCCTTTGCAAGAGGTCGGCTGCCCTGCAGGTTAATTTGTTGCGCTTTAAGCAAGCAAATGTTTGCAAACCAGCTGCAAGAACAGATGGGACCAAAGGATGCGCCAAGGCCTTTTCACATTTTAGCTCTTTGCAGCCTCCTTTTCTGTGAATTAAAGTTCAGCAAGTGCTGTTACATTCCCTTGGTGACTTTCTTCAAGTCACATTTATTAATGTTCCGAGCAAAGATCTCTCCCTAGTTCTCCATCTTCTCCAAACTTGTTTTAGCTTCTCTTTATTTGGAAACATGATTTTTAAAAAAAAAAAAATAGAATGTAAGATGATGTCTAAGAGGAAACATCTTTCGCGATGCAATTTATTTGTTTATTTTTAAAGTCTATGGCAAGGGATAAAAAGCAGGGCGCAGTTTTGTTTTGCAAAGGGATTAGCAGCAAAGTAATTTTCAGCGTGCGATAAGGGTGACCTCAATCGGTCAGGTGCTCTGAGTGTGTGTTTGCATGCATTTGCATTGGAGGAGGGGGTGGGCAGGGGAGCAACTACAGACTGAAGCAAAATGAGATGCAGTCCTTTCTTCTTTACCCTGCAGCACTTGGAGGGGGTAAATCCTTCCTTGGGAAAGGTGTTGTATATTTAAAGGCCTCTTATTCCCACAGCAGCCGCCCCCGTGGCGCAGAGTGGTAAAGCAGCAGTACTGAAGTACTGTGTTCTGAACTCTCTGCTCACGACCTGAGTTTGATTCTGGCGGAAGCTGGATTCAGGTAGCCGGCCCAAGGTTGACTCAGACTTCCATCCTTCTGAGGTCAGTGAAATGAGTCCCCAGCTTGCTGGGGGGAAAGCAGAGATGACTGGGGAAGGCAATGGCAAACCACCCCATAAAAAAAGTCTACCGTGGAAACGTTGTGAAAGCAACGTCACCCCAGAGTCGGAAAGGACTGGTGCTTGCACAGGGGACCTTTCCTTTCCTATTCCCGCAGTAGAAGCTGGGAACCGAGGCTCTCGGGACTTGCCAAAGACAGTCATGGCTTTCAGGCACAAGTACCACTTCTAGAGGGGCTTTGGGAAATGGTTCCTGTGGGGGCACAACCAGGGGTGGAATTCTAGCAGGAGCTCCTTTGCATATTAGGCCACACACCTCTGATGTAGCCAATCCTCCAAAAAACCTTACAAAAAAGAGCACTGTAAGCTCTTGGAGGATTGGCTACATCCAGGGTGTGGGGCCTAATATGCAAAGGAGCTCCTGCTAGAATTCCACCCCTGGTGACAACCGTGTTAGCTCGCCAGTTCTCCATTTTGGCACGCTGTGCGTCATCACCGCCCAACCTCTGGGTTTGGCTTGTCCTTGTTCCAGCTCTTCCCCCCTCCACACAACAAACAAAAAATCCTCTCCTAACTTATTCAAAGCACAAGGCTACTTCTTCCCAAACGTCACCCCTGAACAAAACAGGCATCGTTTTTCTTCTAGATAATAAAACAAAGCAACTGGACCGAAACAGATCAGCGAAATCATCTGAGTCTCAAGGGAGGAGGGCCGGCTGGGGCATCGAATCAATCTTTCATTATCAAGAGAGATCTCCCCCTCCCCCTGCTCTTTCATATGAGAGGCTGACCCGAGGGGGGAAAGGAGATGTTATCTGGATACAGAGCCTCTTGTCTCATCTTGATGACAACTGAGGAATGCTTATAAAAATTGGAGGATATTTGTTGGTATTAAAAATTGGTCAGGTTAGGGACAGCATCGGGGTAAGAAGGGCTGCGGTGAAAAATCTGCTAGAAGTCACAGAAGGGGATGGATAAAGATGGGTGAAACCCGGGGTAGTAAAGGATAAGAAAAAAAAACAAAACAAGATTTCCTCTTTTTATAGTAATAAACTAATCCGGTCAAAGCCGAGCTACCTCCTCGACCACACTGGGATCTTATCTTCCATCCAGTGTTTTGCTGTTTTTGTTCCCAGTTCTCTCTGAAGTGTTGCAACGTGTTTACTTCTTCAGGACTTTAAAATATGCTCGATGTTTTTGGTGCTTGTGGGAGGGCTTCTGGAGTTCTGGCCCTGCTGGTGGACCTCCTGATGGCACCTGGGTTTTGGCCACAGTGTGACATGGAGTGTTGGACTGGATGAGCCATTGGCCTGATCCAACATGGCTTCTCTTATGTTCTTATGTGACACGGGGTGTTGGACTGGAGGGGGCCATTGGTCTGATCCAATATGGCTTCTCTTATGTTCTTATGTGACACAGAGGGTTGGACTGGAGGGGCCGTTGGCCTGATCCAACATGGCTTCTATTATGTTCTTATGTCTGGGGCACTGATGCTCTGTATTCTTGGTGCTTAGGGGGGAATGGAGGGAGGGCTTCTGGTCCTACTGGTGGACCTCCTGGTGGCACCTGGATTTTGGCCACAGAGTGTTGGACTGGATGGGGCATTGGCCTGACACAACATGGCTTCTCTTATGTTCTTATGCAGGCCACAGGCCTCTCATGGCAGCAAAAATGTCAGGATAGTCAACTCAACAAGGAAAGCAAACTGTTAGCTGAGCTCTTGTCTCTCCTAGCAAGAGACCAGAAGAAGCAAAAATCAAGCAATGTAACATAAAGCCGAGCTGCTTCAAGAAGGATACTAGGTGGGGCAAATCTGCGGGAGCTCTTTGCACTGGGGAGTTGGTCTGTACATCCCATAACCCCTCCACCGAGCAGGGTTACCTTCCTTCAGGTCATAGCTGGAGATCTCCTGGGGTGACCAATGATCTCCAGGCGACTGACCTCAGTTTGCCTGGAAAAGATGGCTGCTGTGGAAGGTGGACTCTGCAGCATTATACACCTCTGAGGTCACTCGCCTCCCTAAACCCCACCCTCTACAGGCTCCACCCCCATAGTCACCAGGTAACTCCCAACCCAGATCTGATAACCCTACCCAATTAAGGAAACAGGAAGTGTGACCTCCAGCCAAGCACCCTCTCTCAGCTTAAACTACCTCCTACGGTGGCTGCAAAGCTAAAACGGGAGGTGTGCACACTTTAGGGGAAAGGTGGGCTATAAAGGCAAGGGACACAGTAGGGAAAGAGCTATATCATACACACAGAAAGAACACATTCCTGGTCTATTCAGTCTAGCAGGAAGTCATGCCATCTGTTTTCATATGAAGTTTAGGTGGGGGAGGCTCTAGAAGGAACTTTTGGGACTCCCACAAGCTCTTGGCGGCCATTGCAGAACTGGGGATACAAAGAGCAGCCATGTTAGTGCCCAAGGGGAACAGATTTGGAGGATGCTCCTCTGGAATGGGCCAGAACCTTTCATCCTTCCCCTCCCCATCACCCCCCCCCCCCCAAAAAAAAAAGAGATTAGAACAGCAAGCTTAATACAGTGTCGGGAGCATCCGTCAACATTCTCTGCTGCTCGCCCCCTACAGAGCGACCGGCTCCTCTTCTGCACAGTGGATCAAGGGGCTTCATTGGAAGTCACTCCGTTGCCTTTGTTGACATAGAACGGCCGGTAGTGAGACTGCAAGGGAGAAGGCAGGTGGTGAGACAGGAGGCAGGCAGGGGGACTTACCCGCTTGGGCTTCTATCGCTCCTTCCCCACCTTTCTTAAGCCCTGAACCTGCCAGTTCCACCACAAAAACCCAGATCTGCACTTGAATGTCTCCGTCTGTCCATGCAGTGGAGCAGTGCTCTTAGCCATCTTCATCAACCTGAGATGGCTTCAATGTGAAGGACACAAGACAAAACTATGAGCCACTTCATTCATGGATGGATGGATGATGGATGATGGATA
>NC_083234.1:11692599-11720633 GCF_032191835.1 Heteronotia binoei
AGAATGATTAAAGGGCTGGAGCACTTTCCCTATGAAGAAAGGTTGAAACGCTTGGGGCTCTTTAGCTTGGAGAAACGTCGACTGCGGGGTGACATGATAGAGGTTTACAAGATAATGCATGGGATGGAGAAAGTAGAGAAAGAGGTACTTTTCTCCCTTTCTCACAATACAAGAACTCGTGGGCATTCGATGAAATTGCTGAGCAGGCAGGTTAAAACGGATAAAAGGAAGTACTTCTTCACCCAAAGGGTGATTAACATGTGGAATTCACTGCCACAGGAGGTGGTGGCGGCCACAAGCTTAGCCACCTTCAAGAGGGGTTTAGATAAAAATATGGAGCACAGGTCCATCAGTGGCTATTAGCCACAGTGTGTGTGTATATATAAATTTTTTTGCCACTGTGTGACACAGAGTGTTGGACTGGATGGGCCGTTGGCCTGATCTAACATGGCTTCTCTTATGTTCTTATGACTGAGATGCTGTGTACTGCTGATACTCTTTCTGCATTTTGACATTTACTTTCATAACAAGTCCGAATTGTGTTTTTACATGGAGAGGTTTTTTTTCTTTGATGTGGCTTAGTTTCTCCTCCGTGATCCCGTCTATACTGTGATGACACGCTAAGACAGGGGCGTCAAACTCATTTGCTATGAGGGACGGATCTTGAACTAGTTGGGCCGGGCCACTCATAAAATGTAATGCCAGGTCAGAGAGATAATAAACTATAAAGGACACACCCACTCAGCCTTATCCACCTCACTGGCTTGCTGAGCCTCAGCCAACAGAAGGAAAAGAGGCTTGACTCAGTAGCTCTGCTGTGCAACTAAGAGAGCCTGGCAAAGTTAGCTCTCCTTCCCCCACTAGGGAGGAGCTTTGCTCTGTAGCTCCTGTGTGATTGAGCAAGCCTGGCGAAGCAAGCCGTGATGCAGAAGGAAGCAAGAGAGAGGGAGAAGGAAGCAAATGACAGTCCATTGCTCAGGGGCCTGAAAGGAGCCCTCTGGGGGTCTGATTCGGCCCCCGGGCTGCATGTTTGACACCCCTGCTCTAAGAAGAAGGCAAGAGCTGTACAGAATCCACACCCATGGCGTCAAGCACATTAACAATTCATCCATAACTCCTCCTTGGACTCCTTCCGGCTCTTGAGCTATTATTTATTAGGCGTTCCTCTCTGCTTTTCCATGCAAGGAGGAGGAGACCGTCCAGCGCACACTCTGCCTGAGTTTCAAGCTGCCAAGGTCGGCTGCTCCCCCGGCTCCTTATCGAGACCTGAGCCGATGGAGGTCACGGGATGCTGCAGATGGCCCTGGAGAGAGCTAATGGGGCGGGTGATCTCAGCGCCCTTGGCCAAGGATCAATCCATCATTGCCCAGCCTCCTTCTCCTCCTCCTCCCTCCAACCCCTTGATAAGAGGCATCCTCCTCTGATCACTTCTCCCACCTTTGCCCCAAGATGCTGCAGGCAGCTCCGCAGCCTTCATCAACAGCCCCCCTCGAGCTTCTCGAGGCACAAAAAGTGATGAACTTGGACGGCAGAAGCTAATAGCTTTGGTCTTCTCATCAACTCCCAGGACCAGGAGTTATAAGCAGTGACAGCCACAGAAACCAGCTCGTTCCTGCATCCTCTGTAGAGCCAGCTGACCCTGGCGGATGATGTGACCGCCCTACCTGCCCCATCCAAGCTGCCGCCAACCATTAAAAATCAAGCACGGATTAGCCGCAGAGAGAAGAGGGCACACGCAGGAGAAAACTGCTTTCTTTCTCTATGTTCTCAATAAGAATGTAAGAGAAGCCATGTTGGATCAGGTCAGTGGCCCATCCAGTCCAACACTCTGGGTCACACAGTGGCCAAAACCCAGGTGCCATCAGGAGGTCCATCAGTGGGGCCAGGACACTAGAAGCCTTTCCATTGTTGCCCCCCCACAAGCAACAAGAAGACAGAACATCACTGCCTCAGACAAAAGAACATAAGAGAAGCCATGTTGGATCAGGCCAGTGGCCCATCCAGTCCAACACTCTGTGTCACATAAGAATATAAGAGAAGCCATGTTGGATCAGGCCAGTGGCCCATCCAGTCCAACACTCTGTGCCACATAAGAACATAAGAGAAGCCCTGTTGGATCAGGCCAATGGCCCATCCAGTCCAACACTCTGTGTCACAGAAGAACATAAGAGAAGCCATGTTGGATCAGGCCAATGTCCCATCCAGTCCAACACTCTGGATCACACAGTGGCCAAAACCCAGGTGCCATCAGGAGGTCCATCAGTGGGGCCAGGACACTAGAAGCCTTTCCATTGTTGCCCCCCCACAAGCAACAAGAAGACAGAACATCACTGCCTCAGACAAAAGAACATAAGAGAAGCCATGTTGGATCAGGTCAATGGCCCATCCAGTCCAACACTCTGTGTCACAAAAGAACATAAGAGAAGCCATGTTGGATCAGGCGAATGGCCCATCCAGTCCAACACTCTGTGTCACATAAGAATATAAGAGAAGCCATGTTGGATCAGGCCAGTGGCCTATCCAGTCCAACACTCTGTGTCACATAAGAATATAAGAGAAGCCATGTTGGATCAGGCCAATGGCCCATCCAGTCCAACACTCTGTGTCACATAAGAACATAAGAGAAGCCCTGCTGGATCAGGCCAATGGCCCATCCAGTCCAACACTCTGGGTCACACAGTGGCCAAAACCCAGGTGCCATCAGGAGGTCCATCAGTGGGGCCAGGACACTAGAAGCCTTCCCATTGTTGCCCCCCCCCCCCACCAAGCAACAAGAAGACAGAGCATCACTGCCTCAGACAATAGAACATAAGAGAAGCCATGCTGGATCAGGAAGGATGACCCCAGAGCACACTAATTTATGCAGGAGCTCACAAGTTGAATGCCAGTGGCTCACAAAGTAGAATTTTTCCTCAGACTCTTCAGTTTAGAGGGAACATTCATCATCAATGCTCACTTTGGTCTACCAGGCTGCCCCCTCAGCCCTTTCAGATGCATTCCTGTCCTCCTCTTCCCAGAGCCCTCTCTAATTCTCCCCTCAGATCAAAGCTGCCTCTCCCCCCTCCCCCTTCTACAGACATCAGAGACCGGATAATCTTCTGCAAATCTTCAAAAACCAGGAGGGGAGCCCAAGAGAGAGGCGCGGGGAACTCATCCAGACAAGGACAGGGGCGAAAGCACCTTCAGGAGCCCTTCTACAAAAGACCCTACCCAGAAGCAAACATTTCAAAACTCCCGGGAGATCAAATCCCTGATTACTGCATGCTACGCCAACTCGATTTTGACAGCACGTGGCTTTAATGTCCCTAGTGAGGTTTCCATAATGATTGAGCAGCCAAGTTCCCCCAAAAAAGATGGGGGAAGAATCCATTCCAAGTGTTCCTAGAGAAACGAAGTATGGTACAGTGCAACTGTGGCTCAGGAGTCACATACGGCCCCTTCACACATATTGTGCGGCTCTCAAAGCCCCCACCGCCCCGTCAGTCAGATTGGAGAAGGCGATTTAAATCACTTCTCCAAGCCAAGCAAGCTGGCGGCTTGGAGAATGCATTTAAAGTTAAAGTTGTTTTCTTTCCACCTCTCCTTCCCCCTCCCCCAATGCGCCTTCTTTCCATCCTGTCTTGTGACTCTCAAATAGGGTTTGGTTTTTTTTAGCAGGATCACACGGGAACACAGTTACGGCTGGCTTGGCATCAGGGGGTGTGGCCTAATATGCAAATGAGTTCTTGCTGGGCTTTTTCTACCTAAAAAGGCCCTGCCCTCAAACATCTGATGTCTATTCTGTGTGGCTCTTACAATAAGCAACGTTGGCCACCCCGGTGTGGTGGTTAGAGTGTTAGAGCAGGACCCAAGCTCTCCATCGGGTGAAGCCCGATCAGTTGCTCGCTTTCTCCCAACCTTTCCAACCTCACAGGGCTGTTGCCCAAGATAACAGGACGGCATGATAATGACATGAGCTGCTCTCTTGGCTTTTGGGGAGTTTCTTGAGTCCTAAGAAACAAAAGATTTTTTTTGGGGGGGGGGGGCATACTGTGGCACCAAGGTAGCCCATACGCTCTGCACGTGGAATTCTCGAATATTGTAACTCTGCATGCAAGAGGATCTGTGTTATGTATTGAGGAAGTGAGAATATATACACACCAGACAGATAACTGCAGATTACAGGGAAGCAACGTTCACTGGATTAAGGCATGCAGGTGCACGGAAGTCCTTGAAAACAGTCTCTCCATATAACAGACACTTTGAAAGGTGTTGGCGGGGGGGAGGGGGGAGGTAACTCTCTCCCATCCACATCCAGCAGAGCAATTTCAGGGTAGAAGGCAGAAAGAGAAGATGACTGCAGATTTGTACCCCGCCGTTCTCTCTGAATCAGAGACTCAGAGCAGTTTACAATCTCCTGTATCTTCTCCCCCCCACAACAGACACCCTGTGAGGTGGGTGGGGCTGAGAGAGCTCTCCCAGCGTCTACCCTTTCAAGGACAGCTCTGTGAGAGCTATGGCTAACCCAAGGCCATGCTAGCAGGTGCAAGTGGAGGAGTGGGGAATCAAACCCGGTTCTCCCAGATAAGAGTCCACACACTTAACCGCTACACCAAATTGGCTCTCTACACACCAGACAGATAACTGCAGATTATATGGAAGCAACACTGCAGGTGTACGGAAGTCCTTGAAAATAGTCTCTCCACATAACAGAGACTTTTGAAAGGTTGTGGGGGGGGGAGAAGGTAACCATCTCCCTCCCATCCACACCCAGCAGAGCAATTACAGGGCAGAAGGCAGAAAGGGAGAAAGAGAGAGAGATACCCTCCGGATTTCAACGGTGCAAACTGCTCTGCAAACTTCACCAGGTTTGTACTTGCCACCAACCTGTACAGCAGAAATCGACAGAGGAGGCCAAACAGAAAGGTCACAATTTGATCAAGCTGGAACGGGTCCAGAAGAGGGTGATGAAGACGGTGAAGGGTCTGGAGACCAAGTCCTATGAAGAAAGGTTGAAGGAGCTGGGCCTGTTTAGCCTGGAGAGGGGGCGGCTGAGAGGTGATAGGATCACCATCTTGAAGGGCTGTCATATAGAGGATGGTGCGGAATTGTTTTCTGTGGCCCCCGAAGGATGGACCAGAACCGATGGGTTGAAATCAAATCAAAAAGAGTTTCCGGCTCAACATTCGGAAGAACTTCCTGACCATTAGAGGGGTTCCTCAGTGGAACAGGCTTCCTCAGGAGGTGGTGGGCTCTCCTTCCTTGGAGGTTTTTAAACAGAGGCTAGAGGGCCATCTGACAGCAATGCAGATTCCTGTGAATTTAGGGGGAGGTATTTGTGAATTTCTTGCATTACGCAGGGGGCTGGACTAGATGACCCGGCAGAAGGGTTCCCTTCCAACTCTATGATTCTATGACTAATCTATAAGGTTGCACTAATTTCCACCAATTCACCTCGTAGAAAGGCCCACTAAAAAGGCACCAGCAATTCCACAGCAGAGAGAGGGAAAGGAAAGGTCCCCTGTGCAAGCACCAGTCGTTTCCAGCTCTGGGGTGACGTTGCTTTCACGACAGACTTTTTATGGGGTGGTTTGCCATTGCCTTCCCCAGTCATCTACACTTTCCCCTTCCTTGGAGGTTGTTCAACAGAGGCTAGATGGACATCGGAGAGCAATGAAGATCCTGTGAATTTAGGGGGAGGTGTTTGTGAGTTTAGAGCAGTTCCTCAGTGGAACAGGCTTCCTTGGGAGATGGTAGGCTCTCCTTCCATGGAGGTTTTTAAACAGAGGCTAGATGGCCATCTGACAGCAATGAAGATGCTGCAAATTTAGGGGGAGGTGTTTGTGAGTTTCCTGCATTGTGCAGGGGGTTGGACTAGATGACCCTAGAGGTCCCTCTAGGGTCATCTTCGGGTGATTCTTCTGGAGGTGGTGGGCTCTCCTACCTTGGAGGTTTCTAAACAGAGGCTAGATGGCCATCTGACAGCAATGAAGATCCTGTGCATTTAGGGGGAAGCGTTTGTGAGTTCCCTGCATTGTGGAGGGGTTGGACTAGATGTCCCTGGAGGTCCCTTCCAACTCTATGATTCTAAGGCCAAGGCCCCTGCCCCCATCAGCCTGAGAAGCAGCAGCTGAAGAGCAAGATCTGTTCTTCTGCCCTAATGCCCTGAGAAGAACCGACTGACCCAACCTGGTTCATGGTCCAGCCGCAATGCTTTTTCCTGAGATGCAAACCCAGAGAGACTCCTTCCCCTCCAGGGCAGAAACAATGCACTCTTCCATGTCCCTTTCTGGCCCCAGGAGCATCGCATTAGCAGCTCTCCCCATATAAAATGGAATCGATGGAGCTGTCAAGCTGTGGCCACATGACCTTGGCAAACTGAAATGGTTCGAAGCAGGCTGCGGCCCTCACGTCGCCTCTCCAGAGCACATCATGAGATCAGAAATCTCTTCCTGGAACACAAGGGAACCACTCTGCTTTTGGCAACTGTGGCTTCCATCTGTTGGCAGCTTTCGAATCGGCAGCCTAGGCACTCCAAGAATGTCGAGTTGGCACCGCAAGACTTAAACTGGCAGCGCAACAAGCCTTAGTAATGCTTCTTGGGACCACCTCCCCTGCAGCCTAGAACAGAGGTCCCCAACCTTTTTGAGCCGGCAGGCACATTTGGAATTCTGCTATTGGCATGGAGGGCGCAGCGACAAAATGGCGTCCTCAGAATGGCTGCCACAGGAGGAGAAGCCAGCCAAAAATGGTTGCCACAGCTCAATTTCAGTCACAAAATGTGGATCCTTGTGCTGTGGTGGCAGCAGCCGCCAAAGCAATGCTTTCCAAAACCTGCACAGCCAATCAAATTTCCAGGAAGCTTTGTGGGTAAAAGCCCTGCCTGGCCCCACCCACTCCCCAAAAAATACTTACTGGGCTCCATGCTGGGGACCCTTGGATGTAGAATACAAACATAGGAAGCTGTCTTCTGGCTCAGCTCTGTCTAGAGAGCCAGTTTGGTGTAGTGGTTAAATGCATGGATTCTTATCTGGGAGAATGGGGTTTGATTCCCTACTCCTCCACTTGCAGCTGCTGGAATGGCCTTGGGTTAGCCATAGCTATCGCAGGAGTTGACCTTGAAAGGGCAGCTTCTGGGAGAGCTCTCTCAGTCCCACCCACCTCACAGGGTGTCTGTTGTGAGGGAAGAAGATAAAGGAGATTGTAAGCCGCTCTGAGTCTCTGATTCACAGAGAAGGGCGGGGTATAAATCTGCATTTCTTCTTCTATTCAGACTGGTTACATTATTTGGCCCCAGTATCTATATTTTATCCCGGCCGTCCTCCAAAGAGGCAGAGGGAAGCATGCTTGGGTCTCCTCCCTCATTTCATCCTCAGAGGAAGGTCTCTCCAAATACTTTGCTAACCTAAGAATCGAACCTGGGACCTTTCTCATGCACAGCAAATCCCCTACCTCTGAGCCATACCTCTTCCTCCAATCCTCTGACTCCTGGGAATCAGGTGACCCCCTTCCAACAACCAATCCCCTGCCATGGCCTCCTATCGAGTTCACAGTATGGAGGAGGGCAATAATAGTTTCTCGCTCTCCTCCCCCCCCCCACCCCCAGCACCTGGAGGGTACAGCCAGGTCAGATGGACACTCCTCCCTGATTGTGAGGAAGGAAGGAAGTAAGGAAGGAAGGAAGGAAGGAAGGAAGGAAGGAAGGAAGGAAGGAAGGAAGGAAGGAAGGAAGGAAGGAAGGAAGGAACAGAAACATTTCTGTAGGGGGTGGGGCCGTGGCTCAGTGTCATAGTATCAAATGGACATGCAGAAGGTCTCAGGTTCATTTGGGGAGGGACAGTGGCTCAGTGGTAGAGCATCTGCTTGGTAAGCAGAATGTCCCAGGTTCAATCCCCGGCAACTCCAACTAAAAAGGGTCCAGGCAAATAGGTGTGAAAAACCTCAGCTTGAGACCCTGGAGAGCCGCTGCCAGACAGAGTAGACAATACTGACTTTGATGGACCAAAGGTCTGATTCAGTATAAGGCAGCTTCGTATGTTCAATCCCCAGCATCTCCAGCTAACATGAGTAGGCAGTAGGCGATGTCAAAAACCTCTGCCTGGAGACATCAGAGAGCTGCTGCCAGTCTGAATAGACAATTTTGACCTTGATGACCCAAGAGTCTGATTTATCATAACTCAAATTCACTCAATGCACAGCAGCCAAGAAGGTCAGAGCGCCTGCTCCAGCTGCAACGCCACTGAGGATGTTCTCCGCAGTTGAGAACGAAACGTCTGGAAGGAAAACTTTCTCCAGTAGAACACGGCACTTGAGCCCGAAAGATTCTACAAACCCTAATTATCATAACTCAGCTTCCTGTGTACTCAGGAGTCCCATTCTCTGCCTTTCATTCCATGCCCAGCCCAGCCTTGGGCCTGATCAACACCCATTACTAGAGACCACATTTCTCAGGCCTGGTCCACATTTGTGGAGCTGCCTTATACTGAATCGGACCACTGGTCTATCAAGGTATTGTCTACTCAGACTGGCAGAAGCTCTCCGGGTCTCAGGAAAAGGTCTTTCCCATCACCTATCACCTTATCCTTCGAACTGGAGATGCTGGGGATTGAACCTGGGACCTTCTGCATGCCAAGCAGAGGCTCTACCACTGAGCTACAGCCCCACTTCATGGCTCCCCAGGGTTGAGGTCCTTCCCATCACCTCCTCCCTTGTCCTTTTAACTGGAAATGCCGGGGATTGAACCTGGGACCTTCCGCATGCCAAGCAGATGCTCTACCACTGAGCCGCACGCACACCCCAACGCTACAACTGCCAGAGATGGAGGTAGCAGAACGAGCTGCACCACTTCACATGGCAGGGGGTGGATTCCAGTGGGGGAAGGCTCTTCCCGGCAACAAACTCCTCGCAAGCAGAAATCCAACGAGAAAAGCCAAGAGTTCACACGGAAACCCGCTGACCCCACTTGCAGTGTGCGAACAGGTTTTTTTCCCCCATACAGGGAAGCATTCCAGGATGTGATCACCCTTCTGTGATATGAAGAAATCACATCCATTCTGTCAGCCTCAGCAGTTGCTATGCACGGAGAACAGCAGGCCTAAGGGGTTGCATTGGAGTACTTCCTTGCAAAAAAAACCCCCAGGGACATGCTGAAAGGAGGAAACGAGAGCAAGGAGGTACAATCGACTGCCACCACTGCAGGATTCTACCACCTCGTTACGCCCAGAGGTGGCTCACAGCTGAATCCATGCGGAGCTTTTTTTTTGTAACTGGAACTCCTTTGCATATTAGACCACACCCCCTGATGAAGCCAATCCTCAAGAGCTTACAGGGCTCACTGTAAGCTCCAGGAGGACTGGCTACATTGGGGGTGTAGCCTAATAGGCAAAGGAGTTCTTGCTACAGAAAAAGTCCTGAACATACAGAAGACTTCTTTGGGAAAGGTGAGACCAGATGATAAAAAGGATAAGCATATGGAGCAGAGGTCCATGAGTGGCTATTAGCCACAGCATATTGTTGGAACTCTCTGTCTGGGGCAGTGATGCTCTGTATTCTTGGTGCTTGCGGGGGAGCAAAGTGGAAGTGCTTCTAGCCCCACTTGTGAACCTCCTGATGGCACTCGGGGTTTTGTTTTGTTTTTGGCCACTGTGTGACACAGAGTGTTGGACTGGATGGGTCAATGGCCTGATCCAACATGGCTTCTCTTATGTTCTTAAAGGTAGTTCCCTGTCCAAGCACCAGTCGTTTCTGAATCTGGGGTGACGTCGCATTGTGACTTTTTACGGGGTGGTTTGCCATGGCCTTCCCCAGTCACCTACACATTCCCACCCCCCACCCCCCAGAAAGCTGGGTACTCGTTTGACCAGCCTCGGAAGGATGGAAGGCTGAGTCAACCTTGAGCCGGCTACCTGAACGCAGCTTCCATTGAGATTGAACTCAAGTCATAAGCAGAGAGCTTGGACTGCAGTACTGCAGCTTTAACACTCTGCGCCACGGGGCTCTTCTAGGCCAGATGATACGCCAGTTCTAATTTTCGAGGGAGAACTTCCTTACAGAAGAGAAACTTTGTGCACCCAAGCCACCCGATGTGGATGAGAAGTCACGAGCGACTAGCGATCCAGATTCACGAAGCCCGTGTGGAGAGAAGCCATCTTGCCTTGGCAGAGTCTCGCCCCGCCTTCCGCAAGGAGCTCGGCTGCAACCCGACATTCGCCGAGCATCTCATGGAGGGCCAGAGATCCCGGCTGCCAACCTCTGATTTGTTGGCCATTATCCGGCGGCGTGGAGCTGAATTACCGAGACGGCGACTGGAAGCCGCATCTCAGGTCCGCGGCGCCTGCTTCCCCCAGAGATTGCCCATAAAGAAAAAAAAAAAAAGCACCTTTAAATAATTAGACTGCCTGGTCGGAGACACTGCCTTTAATTATTCTGAGGTCCCCCTGCAAATAAAAGGAATAAATTCTTGAAAGGTGCCGGGTTGGATGGAACCAGAAGAAGGTTCATTTTCCACATCACTTGAAAGCAGCAATTATAAATCGCGCTGAAAGATGCGGCTCCTCGGGCTAGTAATATTTTTTAAAATCCAGGAAAGCGGCAGGATGGAGGGGGGAGGGGGAGGAGAGAGAGAAACCATAAACACATTTTTTGGTAAGTATTTATACCCTGGGCTGAAATTTTTATTTAAAAACAGAGATAAAAATGTATACACGCGGGCCATGCTCTCCCGTGCTTAGATTAAAGAATCAGAATGGGAGATGGGATTCGGGAGGGTGAGGGGGGGGGGGCGTCACTTATCCCGGGAACTGCTCCTCCCAAGGGCGGGCGGGCTGCTCTGAGGCTCACACCCCACAATGCACCTCAAAAAAGATATTATAGCATTGGGGAGAGTGCAGAAAAGGGCAACTGGAATGATTAAAGGGTTGGAACACTTTCCCTATGAAGAAACGCTAAAATGCTTGGGGCTCTTTAGCCTGGAGAAACGGCAACTGTGGGGTGACATGATAGAGGTTTACAAGATTATGCGTGGGATGAAGAAAGAAGTCCTTTTCTCCCTTTCTCACAATGTGAGAACTCGTGGGCACGCAATTAAATTGCTGAGCAGTCAGGTTAGAACCAACAGAAGGAAGTACTTCTTCATCCAAAGATTGATTAACACATGGAATTCACTGCCATAGGAGGTGGTGGCGGCTACAAGCATAGCCAGCTTCAAGAGGGGATTAGATAAACATATAGAGCAGAGGTCCATTAGTGGCTATTAGTCACACTGTATTGTTGGAACTCTCTGTCTGGGACAGTGATGCTCTGTATTCGTGGTGCTTGGGGGGCACAGTGGGAGGGCTTCTAGCCCCACTGGTGGACCTCCTGATGGCACCTGGTTTTTTTGGCCACTGTGTGACCAAAAGAAGTGTTGGACTGAGTGTTGGACTGCATGGGCCTTTGGCCTGATCCAACATGGCTTCTCTTATGTTCTTATGTCTGGGGCAGTGATGCTCTGTCTTCTTGGTGCTTGGTGTGGCACAGTGGGAGCGCTTCTAGTGTCCTGGCCCCACTGGTGGACCTCCTGATGGCACCTGGGTTTTTTGGCCACTGTGTGACACAAGAGTGTTGGACTGGATGGGCCATTGGCCTGATCCAACATGGCTTCTCTTATGTTCTTATGTGACACAGAGTGTTGGACTGGATGGGCCTTTGGCCTGCTCCAACATGGCTTCTCTTATGTTCTTGTGTTCAATTCAGCCAAACGAGAAGTTAACAGGCCTTGAGCTGGCCAAAATCAGGAGAGCCACATCAGTTCCCAGAACAGCTGAATCAACAGCAGAAGCCTCAGGTGGGAAACCACCTTGCACTGCAGAAGAAGAGGAAGATTTGAGTCCCTTCCTTAGACAGAGGGAGCTCTGACAACTGAAAAGATGATACCCTGGAAATCTGGCTGGTCTTCAAGGTGTAACTGGGCTTGAATCTTGCTTAAACAGTCAACGCTTTTCAGTTGGGACCGACAAATCAAGACCCACGTTTTCCAAACTGCACAGATCATGTCCTCTAAGCCAGAAGAAAGAAGTTGAAGAAGAAGACAACGAAGACGAAGAAGATGGCAAAGATGAAGAAGAAGATTAAGATGATAAAGACAAAGAGGAAGAGGATGAAGAAGACAACAAAGAAGATGAAGACAAAAAAGACAAAGAAGAAGAGGAGGGGGAGGAGGAGGAGGAGGAGGAGGAAGAGGAGGAGGAAGAGGAGAAGGAGTTGGCTTTAAAGGCCTTTCACTACCCAAAGGAATCTCAGAGTGGCTTACAATCGCCTTCCCTTCCTCTCCCTACAATAGTAGACACCCTGTAGATGGGGTAGGTGGGACTGAGGTAGTTGGGGCTGAGAGGGCTCTGAGAGAACCGCTCTTGAGAGTTCTCTATCTGAGAGTACTATGGCTGACCCTAGGTCACCCAACAGCTGCATGTGGAGGAGTGGAGAATAAAACCTGGTTCTCCAGGTTATAGTCCACCTCTCTTAACCGCTAGACCAAACTGGCACACAGCTAGGAGGGCTTGGTGTAGCTCTATCCGTTGCACTCGGACTTCGGAGCACAGATTGGTCCCACTTCAGGCATTAGAGATTCTTCCCAATCCTAGACAAACGCTGTCTCCGTTGCACCACACTGGCCCATCAGACCAACAAACTGTCAAAACAGTGAAGGCTGTCAGATTACGGGGTGCAACAGAGGCCCCTGTAATAGTAGACACCCTGTAGATGGGGTAGGTGGGACTGAGGTAGTTGGGGCTGAGAGGGCTCTGAGAGAACCGCTCTTGAGAGTTCTCTATCTGAGAGTACTATGGCTGACCCTAGGTCACCCAACAGCTGCATGTGGAGGAGTGGAGAATAAAACCTGGTTCTCCAGGTTATAGTCCACCTCTCTTAACCGCTAGACCAAACTGGCACACAGCTAGGAGGGCTTGGTGTAGCTCTATCCGTTGCACTCGGACTTCGGAGCACAGATTGGTCCCACTTCAGGCATTAGAGATTCTTCCCAATCCTAGACAAACGCTGTCTCCGTTGCACCACACTGGCCCATCAGACCAACAAACTGTCAAAACAGTGAAGGCTGTCAGATTACGGGGTGCAACAGAGGCCCCGGGCCAGCACCCAGTGTGGGAACCGAGCGCGCACCGAGCGTGCGAAAGGGCCCTTGTATCAATCGGCGAGGGCATGTCGCAAGCTCAGGAAGTCGCAACGATGCAAATCCATGACTGCGCACCTTCTCCGTGACCTCGCCACTAGAGCTGACATAATTCCCCATTTCCATACCTGAAGCAAGAGCCGCGCCGGGCGCAGATCACAGAGGTAACCAACGGCTGGAATAATCAATTGCGAATTGCGCAGCTCCGGATTAACAAGCGGCGGGAACGGCAAGAGATGGATTTCACAACCGCCTTTGAAATCAATCTGGGTTTGGCCGGCTCTCTGGGAGTCTGACAATGGCGATCAAAGGAAATGAAGAATACGGGAAAGAAATTCACAGCAGGGGCAGCTCAGTATGCCCAGAAATCTCAGCTGTCGTGAAATGCCCGTATACAGGCATCGAGTTCTTTTGAATTGCCTGGTGGATTTGGAAAACCGTGTCTGCCCCTGTTGAATTTCAGCCTCTTACTTCTTCCCCTGCGGCCAGAGGAGTACAGTCTTCTAAATTTGCTCAGGATTTGGGGAGGAGAGGCAAACTACTGTGAATCTTGAAATTATTATTTGCAATGGTCAGGAGACGGGGCTGCTGATTGGTTCTGTTTTACGCTGCTGGTCGTTGTTTCATGCTGTCTGGATGCCCCTGGTTTGTTTTAATACCGGTGATTGTTATTTCACTGCAGTTTTTTTACAAAATGATTGAATTGTACAGTTTTTACTCTGTGGCACATCCTAAGCAAGTCTCTGGAGAAGCCGCATCCATGTTCTCTAAATAAATAATACTAAAAATAAAAATAGAAGAAGACTGCAGATTTATACCCCACCCTTCTCTCTGAATCAGAGACTCAGAGTGCCTTACAATCTCCTATATCTTCCTCCCCCACAACAGACACCCTGTGAGGTGGGTGGGGCTGAGAGGGCTCTCACAAAAGCTGCCCTTTCAAGGACAACTCCTACAAGAGCTAGGGCTGACCCAAGGCCATTCCAGCAGCTGCAAGTGGAGGAGTGAGGAATCAAGCCCGTTTCTCCCAGATAAGAGTCCGCGCACTTAACCACTACACCAAACTGGCTCTCACTCCAAACTTGCATACATTTTTGAGGACTGGAGTCTTGTGGACTTTTTAAAGAAAGAGAACTGAGCTTCTGAAGATGAAGCTGAACAGAAATTTATCTATTTGGCAATGTGATAACAAAAAAAACGTCAACCCTTCTTTAAAGAAAATATCTCCAAAACCTTTGTAGAGAGTTACTTCCCTCAGACTAGGCTTTTGTCTAAGGCTGGGGAAGTTTCTCCAAACGGCTGCCCACACACAATCTAAGAACTAACTGAAACCCACATTCCCCTTGAGCCGTTCTCAAGAGAGGCAGCTAACAGGTGCTTTCCTCCATCCTTCATATCCACTTGTAAAAGCCTGGAAATCCTCTTCGAGAGCCGTTGGAAGCATTGCTGAGGCCAAGCGGTAAATCAAGAAACCCAGAATCCAGATTTCACCTTGACCAGGCGCACCTTTCACTGCAGTACAAGCCTGATGATTTATCACCTACCTTGCAAGGGTGATGTAAGAAAGAGTGCTTTGGGTGTTTGAAAAAAGGTGATATATAAAAGGCCAAAGATTAAGAAGCAGTGGGGAGGGGACTATGAGTTTGCTCTAGGGGTTCAAGTCCCCTCTCAGCCTCTAGCGCAAAGCGTGCACGGTGCGATGTCGTCACCCACGAGCGACGTCATCACGCCGGCGACATCGCGCAGCATCCACTCTAGGCATTTCCGGGAAAACTCTAAGGTTTTCCTGGGTGCTCTAGCCATTTGGGAGAGAAAAACTCTATGGTACCTATTGTACCATAGAGTTTTCGCTCCCAAATGGCTATAGTGTCTGGGAAAACCATAGAGTTTTCCCAGAAATGCCTAAAGTAGCCATCTTGAGATGTCGCCAGTGCAATGACATCACTTCCATGTGATGTCATCGTGCCAGCGACGTCGTGGGAGGTTCCCTCTGCCGGCCCAATGTTGGCAACCTCCCGGGCAGGGAAACCCCCACCTGGACTGGGGGCTTGGCAGCCCTATTTAGATCTGGAGACTCCGGCTTGGGCACAGAAGGTACCAAGTTCGATCCCCAGCATCTCCAGTTATAGGAAGCAGATGTCGGAAGCCTTATCTGCCCAACAGCTGCAACTAGAGCAGACCATACTGAGCCAGATGGACAAAGGGGTCTGAAACTGCAGAAGGCAGCCTCCGCACAGAAAGGGGGTGTGGCAAAGCAGGGAGTAAATTCAACAAGTGTACTCAGGCACCAATGGGAAAGGGGCTAACTATCCTCCTGGGGACCACAAAGGCTAAAGTCTGGATCAGGGATGGGCAAACTGTGGCTTGGGAGCAACGTTCCCTCTAAGCAGCAGAGCCTTGTGAGCAGAAATTCTACTTTGTGAGCTGCTGGCATGAAAGTGGTGAGCTGCTGCATCAGTGAGTGTGCTCTGGGGTCATCCTTCCTGAGCGAAGACAAAAAAGGTGTGAGCTGGAGGCTAAAAATCTGTGAGCTAGCTCACGCTAACTCAGCTTAGAGGGAACACTGCTTGAGAGCCACTTGTGGCTCCTTCATACCTATCGTGTGGCTCTCCAAGCCCCCACTGCCCCATCAGGAGAGCCAGTTTGGTGTAGTGGTTAAGTGTGCAGACTCTTATCTGGGAGAACCGGGTTTGATTTCCCATTCCTCCACTTGCACCTGCTGGAACGGCCTTGGGTCAGCCATAGCTCTGGCAGAGGTTGTCCTTGAAAGGGCAGCTGCTGTGAGAGCCCTCTCCAGCCCCACCCACCTCACAGGGTGTCTGTTGTGGGGGAGGAAGGGAAAGGAGATTGTGAGCCGCTCTGAGACTCTTCGGAGTGGAGGGTGGGATATAAATCCAATATCTTCTTATCTTATCTTATCTTATCAGCTGGCTTGGAGAAGGCATTTCTCTCCTTAGATCACTTCTGCACGCCAAGCCAGCCAGAGGCTTGGAGAATGCATTTAAAGTTGCTTTCTTTCCACCTCTTATTCCCCCATCCATTTGCCTTCCTTTCTCCCTCCCTCCCTTCATGTCTCAAACATCCGCCGTTCATGTCTTGTGTCTCTTAAACATCTGATGTTTATTCTATGTGGCTCTTACGTTGAGCAAGTTTGGCTGCCCTTGCTCTGGATCTTGTCCCTCTGAGTCATGCTGGAGAGCAATGGAGGGGGGGGGAGGGGGCTGGAAATTTCATGGGTTGGCTCTAACAGACGGAGATGCTTCACTTAGGCCCTGTGGTTTTATGTCTGTCCACTCAGCATCTCTCTAACTGCTGCCTCAATGTGTACAGCACATGTGCAAAGCATCCCAGAGACAGAGGGGGAATAGGGAGGGGGAGAGGGAAGGAAGGAAGGAAGGCTTTTCTGTAGCAGGAACTCCTTTGCATATTAGGCCACACACCCCTAATGTAGCCAATCCTCCTGGAGCTTACAGTAGGCCCTGTACTAAGAGCCCTGTAAGCTCTTGGAGGATGGGCTGCCTCTGGGGGGTATGGCCTAATATGCAAAGGAGTTCCTGCTACAAGAAAAGTCTTGGAGGGCAGGAGCTTTCATGAGTCACAGCTCACAAATGGTGTTAAGTTTTGTTCGAGATGCAAAGAAGCAGAGTGAATACCCAGCAGCCCAAACGTGTATCAGTTTTAAGAGGAACTTGACTTGTTAAAAAAAAACAACTTTACTTGAGGAAGGGTAAACTGGATTATACAAACAAAAATAAAGGATTAACATTGTGACTAGCCGCTCCCTAATCTACATTTTTTTTCCTCTACGTCTTCCAAAACTCTGTGTGACAGCAGGCTAGAGAGACAAGAACAAAGGGACATAAACTAAAACTCAACCCTTACTATCCTCCAGTCCATCCCCAATATATTGATTACTCAGCTGGAGAACCCCAATACTAACTGCTCTTTTGCATAGCTAATGAGTCTTTAAGGTAAGAACATAAGAGAAAACATGTTGGATCAGGCCAATGGCCCATCCAGTCCAACATTCTGTGTCACACAGTGGCCAAAAAAACCTCAGGTGCCATCAAGAGGTCCATCAGTAGGACCAGGACACTAGATGCCCTCCCACTGCTGCCCTCCCTAAGTACCAAGAATACAGAGCATCACTTGCCCCAGACAGAGTTCCAACAATACGCTGTGGCTAATAGTCACTGATGGACCTCTGCTCCAGTTGTTTATCCAATCCCCTCTTGAAGCTGTCTGTGCTTGTAGCCGCCGCCACCTCCTGTGGCAATGAATCCCTTTGGGTGAAGAAGTACTTCTTTTTCTCCGTTCTAACCCAACTGCTCAGCAATCTCATCGAGAACCCATGAGTTCTTGTATCGTGAGGCATTAATGAACTCTTTGATCTTTTTTAAAGGTCACCCAGTCAAGCTTCCAGGGCAGAGCAAGGATTCGAACCAAGTCGTCCCAGATCCTAGCTCCAATCATTACACCACACTAGCACTCAAAAAATTAACTAACTGGCAACAAAAGCATCTCTGTGGGCAGGGCTTTTTTTGTAGCAGGAACTCTTTTGCATATTAGGCCACACACCCCTGGAGAGCTAATTTGGTGTAGTGGTTAAGTGCGCGGACTCTTATCTGGGAGAACCGGGTTTGATTCCCCACTCCTCCACTTGCACCTGCTAGCATGGCCTTGGGTCAGCCATAGCTCTGGCAGAGGTTGTCCTTGAAAGGGCAGCTGCTGTGAGAGCCCTCTCAGCCTCATGCACCTCACAGGGCATCTGTTATGGGGGAGGAAGGGAAAAGAGATTGTGAGCCGCTCTGAGACTCTTCGGAGTGGAGGGCGGGATATAAATCCAATATCTTCATCTACCTCACAGGGAGTCTGTTGTGGGGGAGGAAGGGAAAGGAGATTGTGAGCCGCTGTGAGACTCTTCGGAGTGGAGGGTGGAATATAAATCCAATATCTTCTTCTCCTTCTTCTGATGTAACCAATCCTCCAAGAGCTAACAGGGTTCTTCTTTCAGGGCCTAATGAAAGCTCTTAGAGGATTGGCTACATCAGGGGTGTGTAGCCTAATATGCAAAGGAGTTCCTCCTTTGGCTGTGGCATTCAAAAGATCCTCTTGACACTTCCCTCCTCTCTGGGCCGCTCTCTACCAGCGGGACAAATCCAGCACTGTCTGAGCGGTACAGCCATTGCAGTGACTGCCTGCTATCCTTGTCACATCCCTGCTTACAGCTGATGCACAGCACCTGGTGCAAGAGAGGAAGGAGACACAAAGATGTCAAGAACGACAGCGTTTCAGCTTCAGTTATAAATAAACACACAGCGGGGCAGCTGCAAACCCAGCAAAGAGAAAAGCAGGCGTTGGGAAGGTAAAGCCAATACCTGCAAGGTGCAACAGAGGAAAAAAACATGCATGAGAAGTAAGAAAAGATGAAGGTTAACAGGTATGGGAAGAGGCGTCTACAAGATGCAGAAGCAATCCGGATGCGGGCAGATTCAGAACTGAGCAGGGCTACAGCATGCTGGATCATGAACACGCGTGAGCTCCCAAGAATGCAGCTGGCTAAGAAGCTAAATCCAGAAGTTAGCAAAAATAATAATAATGAGTTTACGGGGGTGTTGAACTCATTTGTTATGAAGGCCGGATCTGACATAAATGGGACTTTGTGAAGTCGGGCCATGTGTGTTCTAATATGTAATGCCAAGTAAAGGTCAAGGTAGTCCCCTGTGCAAGCACCAGTCATTTCTGACTCTGGAGTGACGTTGCTTTCACAACCTTTTCACAGCAGACTTTTTACGGGGTGGTTTGCCATTGCCTTCCCCAGTCCTCTACGCTTTCCCCCCAGCAAATTGGGTCCTCATTTGACCAACCTCGAAAGGATGGAAGGCTGAGTCAACCTGGAGCCGGCTACTTGAACCCAGCTTCCACTGGGATTGAACTCAGGCCATGAGCAGAGGGCTCCGACTGCAGTACTGCAGCTTTACCACTCTGCACCACGGGGCTCTTTAAAGGTGAAGGTAATCCCCTGTGCAAGCACCAGTCGTTTCCGACTCGGGTGACGTTGCTTTCACAACAGTTTCACAGCAGGCTTTTTACAGGGTGGTTTGCCATGGCCTTCCCCAATCATGCCAAGTAGTGGAGATATAAACTATATCAAGGGCACAGACACAATTGAAGATATTACTTTTTAAAAAAAAAAATACAGACTTCATTAAAAGGCCCGGAGACCTTAACCGAAAATCCACTCCACATTTTCTTTGCAGCTTTGCTTCCTGCTTCAGTTGGTGAAGACAAGGCAGAAAGAGCAAGGAACTTCCACAGCCTTGGACCTTCAAAGGGTGAGGACAGGAGTGGGTGGCAGGGGGGGGGAGCCCCATGGGCCTGATTAAAGCCCTGGGCGGGCCAGGTCTGGCGATGGGCTGTACATTTGACACCCCTGATCTAATACACCACCGGTGGCTTACTGAGATCAAGAAAGGTTTGTCTTTTCCCATTGTATTTTTCCTCAGTAATATTAACAAACAGCCATGCCCTGAGATGACAAAATCACATGGAAAGAGGCCAAGACAGTGCTCACGTGCGGCTGTGTGCACAAGGGCAACAGAGACTGAATGTCCAAACATCTAGCAAAAACCAAGACTCCCAGACCCATTCGGCCCCTCCTTAAATGTGGGAACAAGCAACTCCATAGTTAACAACTCCAGATGACCTCAGGGCCCTTCAAGATCTTCCACAGTTCTGCAGGGCCTGTAGGGCAGAGATGTTCCGCCAGGCTTTCAAATAAGGACAGCGACAGTTGCCGAGCTGGCATCCCTCGCCTCCCCACCCCCCTCCAGATTGCCCCACCCGGATGTAACCTCCAGCAATGTGGACAAAAAGGCTGAAGGAGCTGGGCATGTTTAGCTTGGAGAGGAGGCGGCTGAGAGGTGATAGGATCACCATCTTCAAGGACTTGAAGGGCTGTCCTATAGAGGATGGTGTGAAATTGTTTTCTGTGGCCCCGAAAGGTAGGAGCAGAACAAATGGGTTGAAATTAAATCAAAAGAGTTTCCGGCTTAACATTCGGAAGAACTTCCTGACCGTTAGAGCGGTTCCTCAGTGGAACAGGCTTCCTCGGGAGGTGGTGGGCTCTCCTTCCTTGGAGGTTTTTTTAACAGAGGCTAGATGACAGCAATGAAGATCCTGTGAATTTAGGGGGAGGGGCTTGTGAGTTCCCTGCATCGTGCAGTGGGTTGGACTAGATGACCGTGGAGGTCCCTTCCAACCCTATGATTCTATGATTCTAAGAAGAATTTTAGCAGGGCATCATCAAGGAAAACAATTTGTTTTTCGTTTAACTGGTTCTATCGATTTTAATGCATGTATCTATTATACATTGTTGTATGTCACTCAGAGTCCGACACCAGTTGGGATAGGGCAATCCATCAAGCTGAAATACTAATACTGATGATGATGATAGTGGTGGTGGTGATAGATGTAGTTGATACAGGGGGCTGACGCAGGGCGTTGGACTAGATGACCCTGGAGTTCCCTGCACCGTGCAGTGGGTTGGACTAGATGACCTTGGAGGTCCCTTCCAACCCTATGATTCTATGATTCTAAGAAGACCTGGAGGTCCCTTCCAACTCTATGACCGATTACCTCACTCTCACTCTCTTCTCAGCGGGGCTTCCGTCGGATTTCACACAAGCTGCCCCAAGGCTGCAACTCGCTCCGCCTCTTTCGCACAGCCAACAAGATCCTCTAAAAACCATTTTCTGTTTGCCGCACAAAAAAAGGCAAAGCTCGTTGCAGCCCCGGGGCAGACAGTGTGAAATCCGACGGAAGCCCCACGGAAAAGAGGCGCGTGAGAGCGGCAAAGGGCTAGTGGGAAACCAATCGGTCCATGATTCTATGATACGGGAGGAGACATGGGTTCAACCTCTGCTCAAAGATCTCAGACAGCAATTCTGGGAAGGACTTTTTCTCTTTCCGGGACTCGTGCCATGCAGAAGAGACGATACAGAGCTAGACGAACCGTTGGGAAGGGCTCTTTCTAATGCAGAAGCCAGTTTGGTGTACAGAGAGCCAGTTTGGTGTAGTGGTTCAGTGTGCGGACTCTTATCTGGGAGAACCAGGCTTGATACCCCACTCCTCCGCTTGCAGCTGCAGGAATGGCCTTGGGTTAGTCCTAGCTCTCACAGGAGTTGTCCTTGAAAGGGCAGCTGCTGTGAGAGGTCTCTCAGCCCCACCCACCTCACAGGTTGTCTGTTGTGGGGGGAGGAAGATAAAGGAGATTGTAAGCCACTCTTAGTCTGATTCAGGTAGAAGAGCAGGGTATAAATCTGCAATTCTTCTTCTTAATGACCCTGGGCCAACCCCCAAAACCCTGCCTAGCCTCCCTCACTGTTAGGCACAACCAAGGAGGAGAAGACAACCATGAAAACCCACTTTGTTTCCCACACTGAGGAGAAAAACAGGGTCCAAATTAAATAAATACAAGAAGCTAGGCTGATTTTCACTAGGCATCAAACGCAGGCTTGGTGCTGAGCATACACGGGCCACAGGCTTACAGTCGATCTCGCAATGATGAATGATAGAATCACAGAGTTGGAAAGCGTCATACAGACCATCCAGTCCAACCCCCTGCTCAATGCAGGATCAGCCTAGAGCATTCTTCTTCTTCAGAAGACCCCAGGTTTATTCCTCGGAATCTCCAAGACAGCTAACAGGCATTGGGCCAAGTCCTTTGGTCCAAGCAAACAGTCCTAGAAAAGATGGGGTGATGCATTTCCCTGAATTTGTACGCCACTTCTCCTGGGACCTACTCGAGGCGACTTGGTACGTACCTACCACCATTTGAAATTCAATTCAGCTCACACCTTCCGCACCGGCTTTGAACCTGGCTGGGGCCTCGGCTCTCTCCCTCGTCCTTCTACTGCCAGCCCCAGCTCCTTTCCACCTTATCTATTTGGAGAGGCCCACTCCACCCAAGCATCTTCCTCCACCGGCAAATTCCACATTTGCCATGCTTCTCCACACCTGTCACTGTGATTTAAGCGCAGGGATGGGAGCCCCGGAGCACAAATGTCAATGCACCTAGAGTAACTCTGCTGAAAGAAAATGGCCAGAGTAGGGGAATGTCTGGCCCCCTGGTTTTCAAGCAAACAGGAGGGGAAGAGGATGCAAAGATGGTTTCTCTGCCCTCCAAGGTTCCCTATCAACATTAGGAGCTTCCTGCCTTCTTTGCCCTGGGTCCTCAGCGCCCAGCGAAGATACATAATCTCAGCATGGAATGTCAACAGGCCACAGGAGACCCTGGCAGTGCCTTTGAACGATACAAAAGCTAACCTCTCTCTGCTTCCGGAACCTCTGGTGTGCAGCCAGCCGCGTGAAGCCTCACACCACAGCGACAACCCAACGTGCCTTTTTTCGGAGGGTTTTCACCCATCAGCTCGGGGGGGGGGGGCAGAGCTGTCAAGAGTAGGGATACAAAGCAATGCAAACCTGGAAGTTGGTTCGCAAACCAAACCGGTTCGTATCCGCTCGTGAGCAATTTAATGTTTAAGGAAAGGAAAGGTCCCCTGCGCAAGCACCAGTCGTTGCCGACTTTGGGGTGACGTTGCTTTCACAACATTTTCACGACAGACATTTTACAGGGTGGTTGGCCATTGCCTTCCCCAGTCTTTTTACACTTTCCCCACAGCAAGCTGGGTCCTCATTTGACCAACCTCGGAAGGATGGAAGGCTGAGTCAACCTCGACCCGACCACCTGAAAACCCAACTTCCTCCGGGGATCAAACTCAGGTCGTGAGCAGAGCTTAGGACGGCAGTACTGCAGCTTTAACACTCTGCGCCACGGGGCTATTTTATTGTTTAAACCCAGGGCTCTTTTTTTGTAGAAAAAGCCCAGCAGGAACTTATCGGCATATCAGGCCACACCCCCTGATGGCACCAGCAGAAGCGGCCCAGCAGGGGCTCATTTGCATATTAAGCCTCACCCTCTGACACCAAGCCAACCGAAACTGCGTTCCTGTGTGCTCCGGCTCAAAAAAAGCCCTGTTTAAACCCCTGCTTTCTGATCCCCCTTGCTTTTCGCAGGGAGCAGAAAGCGGTGGGTCAAATGGCCCCAAGCTTTCTGCTCCCTGCGCTTTAAACGGTCCAGGGCGGACCACAAACTGGCCAAAATTTCATTTGTCAGCCAGTTCACGCCCATTCCTAGCCAGTGCTTCCCCTTTCCAGCACAGAAGGAAGGGCCAGGTATTCATCCCAGAGCCTTCAAAGCCAGGCAGAGGCTCACAGTGCCGTCCTCAGGAGTTGTACTCAAAATCCTATTCAGGTGTGTTCAGTGGGACTTACTCTCAGTCTAGGACTCCTTTTAGGACTGCTCTGTAGATGCCATTTTCAGGCTGAGGAAACCACCCACCCTGATCTGAACCGCGGCGGTGACAGAAAAGATGAAATGCTACACAAAGCAGAGAGATGATAAAAACGCCTAGTTAGGGAAGAATAAGGACTAACTAGCCAGCACCCATGTCCTCTTGCCTCTGCATATTTTTAAACTTAAGTGTGTGCTGAGGGATGAGGGGAGGGGAGGATCAGGCATGCACATTTTAATTCACCCATCTTGCACGGTGCATGAAACCTTGCGTTCGTTTTTTTGCTTTGGGTTTTAAAGGAAAAGAGAGGCCCAATGAAAGATAAAACCAAAGAACCCGCTCAGAACCCTTCCCTTCCCACATCTGGCCAGATGTCTGCACTGCCCCCCTTGTCTGGAAAACAAAGCTATTTGGGATACTGTGCACCCATTATGCTCTCTGCTCCGGCCCCTGGATTTCACACCCCAAACAGGCTTCCCATTGTATCCCGAGCTGCCGTCGCGGCTGCCTGCTTCTCGAATAGGAAGGCCCGCTGATAGCTGCAGCAGCTGCAGCATCCCAGGCCCGCTGCTCAATCCTTGTCATTCTCTCCCCAAAGACTTCCAGCTGGTATGGAAACCCTGGAGAAACAGGAGACAGGAGGCACCTGGGTTGCCGGCCTTGACACAAACCACGGAGGCGTCAAAAAGGGAGCTTTTCACACACCGCGGAGCAATAAATCAAGGTCGCCACCGACCGGTTGTGTTGCACATACGAAGCTGACCTAGACTGAGCGGTAACGTCTTCGGCGACCGGCAGCAGCTCTCCGGTGCTTCCAGGCGGAGAGCCTTGTAGCGGGAGTTATGCCGGGGACCAGGGGTAGTTTTGTAGAAAAATAGGTGGTGGAGCTCATTAGCATAACTCATTAGCATAGGCCATCACCACCCCAGCCAAAAGCAACCCGACGCAAGAAAGGAGAGCCCCGGGCGAGCGAGGCCTGCTTGGGCTGGCTAGAGATTCAGTCAGCCCAAGCAGGCCTCGCTCGCCTGGGACTCTCCTGGGCCTTCCCCCCCCCCCCAGTCAAAAGACCAGCAAGCTGCCCCACCGCCCAAAATCACATAAGAAGCGGAGAAAGGGTGGCGTGGGCTTCTCCAGGGGTTAATGAGGGCTGCTGGGTGTGTGGCAAAGCCCCTGGTGGCTGGCTGGCTGCCCGCTCTCCTAATCCAGGGATTGTTATGCAGCTGCACCTCCTCTTCAATGGACAAGGTAGGTGGGGAGGAGGAGAGGGAAACCTCAGGAAGAAGAAGATGAAGAAGACGACTGCAGATTTATACCCCACTCTTCTCTCTGAATCAGAGACTCAGAGCGGCTCACTCCTTTATCTTCTTCTCCCACAACAGACACCCTGTGGTGCGGGTGGGGCTGAGAGATTTCTTGCAGCAGTTGCCCTTTCAAGGACAACCTCTGCCAGAGCTATGGCTGACCCAAGGCCATGCCAGCAGCCGCAAGTGGAGGAGTGGGGAATCAAACCTAGTTCTCCCAGATAAGAGTCCGCACACTTCACCACGATGCCAAACTGGCTCTCACAAGGAAAGCTCTGCCAGAGCTATGGCTGACGCAAGGCCGTTCCAGCAGGTGCAAGTGGAGGAGTGGGGAATCTAACCAGTTCTCCCAGATAAGAGTCCACGCACTTCACCACGACGCCAAACTGGCTCTCACAAGGACAACCTCTGCCAGAGCTATGGCTGACGCAAGGCCGTTCCAGCAGGTGCAAGTTGAGGAGTGGGGAATCAAACCTGGTTCTCCCAGATAAGAGTCTGCACATTTAACCACTACACCAAAGTGGCTCTCACAAGGACAGCTCTGCAAGAGCTACAGCTGACCCAAGGCCATTCCAGCAGCCGCAAGTGGAGGAGTGGGGAATCAAACCCTGTTCTCCCAGATAAGAGTTCGCACTCTTCACCATGACGCCAAACTGGCTCTCAAACTGGTTCAGGAGCTGCACTCCTGCAAGCTCCTGCTGAATCTGAGGCCTGCCGGGGGACTGAACCAAGGACGTTATGTAAAGCGAGCCACGCGGCTCTGCCACTGAGCTGCGAGCACAGGTCTAGAAAACAAAAGCCGGGTGGTCCCCGATCGGGCCATCGGTCCATGAAGCTCACAGGATGGTCTAGTCTGACAACCCTGGTGGCTCTCCAGGGCCCCCAGCAAGGGAAGGTCTTCCATTTCACCAGGCAGCTGCAGTGCTATGACAGGAAAAGTCAGTGATGGGAACCGGAGGCCTTTCTGCACGGGAAACAGGTGCTCTAATGCCGACGGCCCCTTCCCCATGCCCAAAGCCAGTGCCGGCTCTGTGACAAGCACATCTGTGTGACACACGTTTCCCCCAAACCTGTTTACATCAGATTGACGCTTTACAATTCTTCAGAACTGCAGTTTTAAAAACAGGAGTTCCAGCCTTTTCAAGCCTGTGGGCACATCTGGGATTCTGACCCAGGGTGGTGGGCAAAGTCACCAAGCAGCTGCCCCAAAACGGAGACTACGGGAGAGGAGCCAGCCAGAAAATGGCTCCCCGCAGTTTACCTTTGGGCAAACACTGAAGATCCTTGCAGTGCGGGGGGCAGACGATGCTGAAGCAAGCATTTTAAAAGAAACAAAAACTGAACAGTCAATCAAATCTTCAGTGTCCAATTAGAAGCCTCACCAGGCAAAAGCCTCATCCGGCCCCCACCCACATTCTAAAAAAACAGGCCTTTTTTGTAGCAGGAACTCCTTTGCATCTTAATGTACCATTGGTCATCATATTGTTAGCCGCCCTGAGCCTGCTTCGGCGGGGGAGGGCGGGGTACAAATAAAATTTATTATTATTATTATTATATTATTATTATTAGGCCACACATCCCTGATGTAGCCAATCCTCCTGGAGCTTTCAGGGCTCTTTGTACAAGGCCTACTGTTAGCTCCAGGGGTGCATCAGGGGTGTGTGGCCTAATACGCAATGGAGTTCCTGCTACAAAAAGAAGCCCTGCTAAAAACACTTGATAGGTGTCAGGAAACACGTCAGCTGTCACTGCGTTGGGGAACCCCTTGTTATAGGGATACAGCCAAGAAGATACCATGTGGCAATGAGGTGTATTCTTGGAGCTGATCCACAGAATCACAGAGTTGGAAGGGACCTCCAGGGTCATCCAGTCTAACCCCCTGCACAATGCAGGAACGTCACAACCCGGTTTCTCCCATATAAGAGAGCTATGGCTGACCCCAAGGACATTCCAGCAGGTGCAAGTGGAGGAGTGGGAATCAAAACCCAGTTCTCCCAGATAAGAGAGCTCTGGCTGACCCAAGGGCCGTTCCCAGCAGCTGCAAGTGGAGGAGTGGGGAATCAAACCCGGTTCTCCCAGATAAGAGAGCTCTGGCTGACCCCAAGGCCGTTCCAGCAGGTGCAAGTGGAGGAGTGGGGGAATCAAACCCAGTTCTCCAGATAAGAGAGCTATGGCTGACCCAAGGCCATTCCAGCAGCTGCAAGTGGAGGAGTGGGGAATCAAACCCCAGTTCTCCCAGATAGGAGAGCTCTGGCTGACCCAAGGCCGTTCCAGCAGGTGCAAGTGGAGGAGTGGGGAAATCAAACCCAGTTCTCCCCAGATAAGAGAGCTCTGGCTGGGCCCAAGGCCGTTCCAGCAGGTGCAAGTGGAGGAGTGGGGAATCAAATCCCAGTTCTCCCAGATAAGAGAGCTATGGCTGACCCAAGGCCATTCCAGCAGCTGCAAGTGGAGGAGTGGGGAATCAAACCCAGTTCTCCCAGATAGGAGAGCTCTGGCTGACCCAAGGCCGTTCCAGCAGGTGCAAGTGGAGGAGTGGGGAATCAAACCCAGTTCTCCCAGATAAGAGAGCTCTGGCTGACCCAAGGCCGTTCCAGCAGGTGCAAGTGGAGGAGTGGGGAATCAAACCCAGTTCTCCCAGATAAGAGAGCTATGGCTGACCCAAGGGCCGTTCCAGCAGGTGCAAGTGGAGGAGTGGGGAATCAAACCCAGTTCTCCCCAGATAAGAGAGCTATGGCTGACCCAAGGCCGTTCCAGCAGGTGCAAGTGGAGGAGTGGGGAATCAAAACCCAGTTCTCCCCAGATAAGAGAGCTCTGGCTGACCCAAGGCCGTTCCAGCAGGTGCAAGTGGAGGAGTGGGGAATCAAACCCAGTTCTCCCAGATAAGAGGAGCTATGGCTGACCCAAGGCCATTCCAGCAGCTGCAGGTGGAGGAGTGGGGAATCAAACTTGGTGCTGGCAGATAAGAGTCCCGCACACTTAACCACTACACCAAACTAGCTCTCCTTCTCCTCCCACCCTCCTCCTCGTCGAAGGAGCCTTAACCCTCCAAAAGAAACCCCACACCATCACCGCGCTGCCTGCACGGCGGCAAATTGCAGCGCCGACGAATTCTCAGCGCTGCACATTTCAGCTAATGCGGCTGAGTAAGTGAGCACTTCTCACTCCCCCCTATTATTTAATTAGAAAGCAGCACGTCTCTCTTGCTGTGTTTTCCTTCCATTCCCCGCGCTCTAA